>NC_051316.1:8904195-8981011 GCF_015220235.1 Choloepus didactylus
AGGATAGGGTTAGGGTTATGTTTTGGTTTAGGATTACAGTTGGTGTTAAGGATATTATAGGGATATGGTCAGGGTTAGTGTTATGGTTATGGTAGGGGTTAGGGTTATGTTTACGGATAGGTATAGGGATAGAGATAAGGTTATAGTTGGGGTTAGGTTTAGGGTTAGGGTTAGTGTTAGGGTTAGGGATAAGGGATAGGTTTAGGGTTAGGGTTAGGGTTCTGGTTAAGGTTAGGTTTTGGGATAGGGATAGGGTTAGGAAAAGAGTCATTGACAGGGATAGGTTGAGGGTTATGGTTGGATTAGATTCAGTTATGGGGATAGAAACAGTGATCAGGTAATAGTGGTATGGTAGGGGTTCAATTTAGGGTTAATGTTAGGGTTTGGTATAGGGATAAAGATAATGATAATGTAATGGATAGGGTTGAGGTTTGTTTAGAGTCAGGGTTAGTGTTTGGGTTAGATATAGTATTAAGGTTAGGTTTAGGATTAGGGTTAAGTTTAGTGTTAATGTTGGAGAAATGGATAAGGATAGGTTATGGATAGAGATAGGTTTAGGTTTAGGGTTAGGGATAGGGATAAGGATTGAATTAGGGTTAGACTTAGGGATACATTTTGGGATACAGAGATAGGGAGTGGATTATGGATAAGGATTGGTTTAGGTTATGGTTAGGATTAGGGATAGGTATAGATTTATGGATAGAGATAGTTTTAGATTTAGGGCTAGGGCTAGGGTTAGAGATAGGGATAAGTTTAGGGTTAGGGTTAAGGTTAGGGTTATGGTTACCTGTAGTTATAGAGATAGGGATTGGAATAGGGTTATGGATAGGACAGGGTTAGGGATGTCATTACTGTTAGTGTTACATTTAGGGATAGGGATAGGGATAGTTTAGGGTTAGGTTTGGGTTAGGGTTAGGAATAGGGTTGGAGATAGGTTTATGGATAGGAATAACATTTAGGGTTGAAGTTAGGGTTAGTGATAGGGATAGGGATAGGGATAGGTTTACAGTTAGGGTTACAGTTACTATTAGGGCTATGATAGCAATATGGATAGGGTTAGGGTAAGGTTTAGGGTTAGGTTTAGTTTTAGGGACATGGGTATGTTAGGGATATAGCTAGGTTTAGGGTTAGGGTTAGGGAAAATTGACCCTTCCCCAGCCCAGCTACCCATGCCCACAGTGGGATTCTTGGAAAAATGCACCACACACTCCACCCAGTATTTTCCAGTCAGATCCCAACTCCCAACCCCACAATCTGCCCAGACTGAAGCATCTCAAAATTGTCTTCTCCCTTGTTCATCCAGGGTTATTGCTAGGGCTAGGGCTAGTGTTAGGGCTAGGGCTACAGCTAGGTATAGGTATATGGCTAGTGTTAGGGCTAGGTCTAGGGCTACAACTAGGGAAAGGAATATGATGGTGGTATGGATAGGTTTAGGTTAAGTGTTATATTTAGGGCTAGGGTTAGAGTTAGAGATAGGGATAGGAATAGAAATAGCTTAATGGATAGGTTTAGGTTTAGAGTTATGGTTATGGTTAGGGTTAGAGATAGGAATAAGGTTAGGTTTAGAGTTAGGGTTAGGGTTAGATTTAGGGCTAGAGATAGGGATAGGTTTAGAGATAGGAATAGGCTTAGAGATTGAGTTAGAATTAGCTTTAGGTTTAGGTATAGGGATAAGGATAGGGATAGGGTTAAGGATAATGGTTAAGGTTAGGGTTAGGGTTAAGAATAGGGATGGGGTAGAGATAGGGTTACAGACAGGGATAGGTTTATGGTTAGTTTTAGGAATATGGATAGGTATAGGTTTAGGGATAGGGCTAGAGCTAGGGCTAGGGCTACAGCTAAAGGTAGGAATATGATGGTGTTATGGATAGTTTTAGGGAAGGATTCAATTTAGTTTTAGGGATAGTGTTAGGGATACAGATAAAGATATGGAAAGTGTTTGGGTTTGGCTTAGGTTTAAGGTTAGGGATATGATAAGGATATGGATAGGGTTAGAGTAAGGGTTAAGGTTATGTTTTGGGTTAGGGTTAGGGTAAATTGACCCTTCTCCAGCCCAAGTTCACATCATAACTGTGGGCTTCCCAAGATAGTGCACCCCCACCCCCTCCCAACATTGTCCAGCAAGATCCAAGCTCCCAATCCCACAGTCTTCACAGACTGATGCCTCTCAAAATTGCCTTCTTCCCTGCTAGCCCTAATAGTAGGGCTAGGGCTAGGACTAGGGCTAAGGCTAGGGCCATGTCTAGGGCTAGGACTATGGATAGGGCTAGGACTGGAGCTAGGGCTAGGGTTATGATAGGGATATGGATACAGTTTTTGTTAGGGTTAGGGTTAGGGCTAGGTTTAGGTTTAGGTTTATGGTTAGTCTTAGGGTTATAGTTAGGGTTAGGGATAGGGATAGGTTTAAGGTTTGTTTTGAGTTAGGGTTAGATTTGGGTTAGGTATAGAGATAGGGAGAGGAATAGGTTTATGGATAGGGTTAGGGTTAGGGTTAGATTTAGGGTTTGGGTTAGATTTAGGGATATGATATGGATATGGTCGTGTTTAGAGTTTTGGTTAGGGTAAGGTTTAGGTTTAGGATTAGGGATATGTATAAGGATAAAGATAGGGTTAGGTATAGGGCTAGGTTTCAGGTTAGGGTTAGTGTTAGGGTTAGGGATATGGATACATTTAGTTTTAGGATTAGGGTTCCAGTTAAGTTTAGGTTTAGACAGAGAGATAGTTTAGGGATAGTGTGTTGTATAAGGACAGTGTTAGGGTTAGGGTTGGGTTAGGTTTAGTTATGAGGATAGGGATAGCAGTCAGGTTATGGATAGTGATAGAGTAAGTGTTCAGGTTAGGGCTGTTAGGAATTGGTATAGGGACAGGGATAGGGAGACTAACATATATGGATAGTGTTTGTTTAGAGTTAGGTTTAGGGTTAGGGAGAGCAATAGTGTTACGGTTATGTTTAGGAATATTGTTAGGTTTAGCATTAGGGTTAGGGATACAGATAGGGATAGTTCTATGGATAAGGATAGGGTTAGAGTTAGGGTTAGGGCTAGGGTTAGGGATAGGAATAGTTTTAAGGTTATGGTTCAGGTTAGGGTTAGGGTTAGGATTAGGTACAGTTAGAGAGATAGAGATATGGTTATTGTTGGGGATAGGGTAAGTGTTAGCATTAATATTGGGTTTAGGTATAGATATTGTTTTAGGGTTATGGTTAGTGTTAGGATTAGGGTTAGGCCTAGAGATAGGATCAGGTTATGGATAGGGATAGAGATGGGGTTATGGGCAGGGTTAAGGTTATGGTTAAGTTTACAGTTATGGATTGGAATAAAGATAGGGGAAGGGTTAGGGTTAGTGATAGGATTAGAGATATAGATATGGATAGGGTTAGGGTTCAGTTTAGGTTTAGGGTCAGGGTTAGGATTATGTCTAGGTATAGGGATGGAGTTTGGATTATGGATAGGGATAGGTTTATGGTTTGGATTATGGAAAATTGACCCTTCCCTAGTCCAGATTTGCATGCCTACAGTGGGCCTCTCAGGGAAGTGTTCCCCAATACCCCACCCCACATGGTCCACCAGATTCCTGCACCCAACTTCTCAGGCTGTCCATACTGTAGCCTTTCCAAAAGCATCTTCGTCATTCCTGGTCCTAGGGCTAGGGCTAGGGCTATGGTTATGGCTATGGCTAGGGCTTGGGCTAAATCTAGGGATAAGTTTAGGGCTAGTTCTAGGGCTATAGCTAGGGCTATGTTAGGCATATGGCTAAGGTTAAGCTAGATTTAGGGCTACAGTTAGGTTATGGATAGGGATAGGGATAGAAATAGAGTTACGTGTAGGGATAGTTTTAGGGTTAGTGTTAAGGCTAGGGTTAGGGATAGGATAGGGTTAGGGTTATGATTAGGTTTAGGATTAGGATTAGGGATAAGGATGGAGATAGATTTATGTATAGGAATAGGGTTAAGGTTATGGCTAAGTTTATGGTTAGGGTTAGGGTTAAAGATAGGGTTAGGTTGAGGGTTAGCATTAGTGTTAGGGTTAGGGTTAAAGACAGGGATCAGTATCAGGTTATGTATACAGATAGATTTAGGGTTAGGATTAGATTTAAGGTCAGGGTTAGGGTTAGGATTAAAGATAGGGATAGGGATAGTGATAGAGATAGGGTTATGGATAGGGATAGGGTTAGGTTTAGGATTATGATTAGTGTTAGGAACAGCAATAGAGTTTGGGATATGGAAAGGGTTAGGTTTGGGGTTAAGGATAGGGTTCAGTTAAGTGTTAGGGATAATGAGAGAGATAGGGTTATGGATAGCAATAGGTTTAGATTTAGGTTTAGGGTAAGGGATAGGGATAGGGAGGGGATAGAGTTAGAGTTAGGGCTAGGATTATGGGTTAGGGATATGATAGGGTCTTGGATAGCATAAGGGTTAGGTTTAGAGTTAGGTTTAGGATTAGGGAAAGGGATAGGGATAGAGATAGCATTACAGATAGGGATAGCATTAGGTTTAGGGTTAAGTTTAAGGATAAGATTTGGTTTAGAGTTAGGGTTAGGTTTAGGGTTAGTGTTAGGGTTAGAGATATGGTTAGGGTTTGGATTAGGTTTAGTGTGAGGACTAGGTTTAGGCTTAGGATTAGGGATAAGTATAGGGATAGAGTTAGGGTTACGGATAGTGACAGAGTTAAGTTTAGGGTTTGGGTTAGGGATAGGAATTGGCTTACAGTTAGCGTTTGGGTTACATTTAAGTTTAGGGATATGATAGAGATATGGATAGGGTTAGGTTTAGGGTTAGGTATTGGATTAGTGTTAGGGAATTTTTGCCCTCCACAGCCCAACTTTGCATACCCACAGTGGGTCTCCCAGGAAAAGTCACCCCATCCCCCACACTGCATGGTTCATCCAGATCGCTACACCTAACCCGACAGGCTTCCCAGACTGAAACATACCCAGAAGCATCTTCTCCCTTGCTGGTCCTAGGGCTGGGGCTAGGGTAGGGCTACAGCTAGGACTAGGGCTAGGGCAATGTCTATGATAGGGATATGGGTAGGTTTCAGGTTGGGGTTAGGATGAGGGAGAGTTAAGGGATAGGGATAGAGGTAGAGCTAGGGTTATATTTATGCACAGAGTTAGAGTTAGTGTTAAGATTAGGTATAGGGATAGGTTTATGTTTAGGTTTAGGGTTAGGGTTACAGATAGAGATAGAGAAAGGGAAAGTTTATGGATTGGGATAGAGTTAAGGTTATGTTTAAGGTTAGGGATATGTAAAAGTTAAGGGTTAGAATTATGGTTAAGTTTAGGGTAAGGGTTATGGTTAGTGTTAGGGTAACGATGGGGATATGAACAGAGTTGTGGTTATGGTTAGGGTTTGGATTAGGTTTAAGTTCAGGGTTTCACATAGGGATAAAGATTGGGTTATGGAGATGGATAGGGATAGGCTTAGTGTAAGATTTACTGCTAGCATTAGTTTTAGGTTTAGACACCAACAGAACCTAGGTCCAGGCCTAGGCCCCAAGTAGTGACCCCCAAGCAGCTAGAGCCTGGAAAGATATTGACTTATGGCAGGATCTCAGACACCCCCCAGGGTAGGAGTAGAACCTGAGCTCTGTGTGACCTCAGGAAACTTCCTTGACCTCCATAAACCTCAACTGTCCCCATATGGAAGATGGGAGAATAATGTGATGTGCTACACAAAGATTGACTACAATCATTCTCAAAATGGCCTCTACATCATTCCTGGAATGTATCAGGTGCTCAGTGGTTGCTGGTGCCCATCACAAACATTGCCCTTTTCTTCCCTTTCTGAGGAGAAGTACAGAATCTAGAATGTTCCACTGCTCCTGGTGATCAGGCATTTGGAACATCTGCACCTCTTCCGCTGGTGTCATCCTGTTTTCTATCAGGCTTTCACAGCCTGCAAGTCCTTCACCATGCATGGCTTTGTTCCCCCACCACCAATACATGTGCAGGGGTCTCTGAGGGCTGTGGCCCTAGACCTGCACTCTTCAAACTCTCAGAGTCACTCAGTGCCCTGGGGAGTCATTGAAGGCAGTGGCTGGCCCTTCCATGCCTCCTCCAGACACACCTCCTTTGGTAGTGGATGGGACACCACAGTGACATGCCCCCCAGCGGTTCACAGGCTGCCGTGGTTCAGTGCTCTCTATACTCCAGAGAAAACTTCTTTTAAACCTAATCCATTCCCTGGTGAGAACTTGTTTCAAGTAGGACTTTTTGATAAGGCAACTTCAGTTTAGATGTGAGCCCCTTAATTAGGATGGGTCCTAGTTCCATTACTGGGGAATGAAATTCAGACACAGAAAGAGAAAGTCACAGGATGCAAGAAGCTGAAGGTCAAAGGGGAATGGAGCTGTCTGATTAAGATGGTGCTATAGAGAGGAGTGGAAGCTAGTTAGTACCCCTGGAACAACTAATAAAAAAACAGGAACAACTAGTACATAATCCAGAATAACTGTGGGGGGACAAATGTGACTGTCCACTCATGATACACCAACCTAAATTTGGAGGAATGCCTGGCATTGCAGCATAAAATCTATAAGTTAAAACTGCAGATCCAAGCCAGGAGCCTTGTCCCCCCATGGCCCAAGCTGCAAAGTCTCATGGTCCTAGAGAGCAGCTCTCTCTGAACAAGTGAATACAGCTCAGCTGAGCTCCAACTGGGGTTTTAATTAACAAATGTGTACTGCTTGGTACAAGCTACAAATCCCCAACAAGAAGACAGAGGCTTTGGGTGATGACTAAACTTGGAGAACAAGAGGGTGGCCACAAACTGACCTGAAGGGGGCTTTCTGTCCCTGTTTCAGCTCAGTGGAGAAACTCTCAGCTATTTTCAGTTCAAAGCACTCTGACATAGGCAAGGGTGGAGATAGCACAGGCAGAGAGTCCATTCAAATGCCAATTACCTCTTCCTAGGGGGTCTATTTTCCCTAAGAGGAAAGAAGTGGGATCCAGCTCTACTACCTGTCTTCCATTCAGAGCCAGACCTCAGAGCCTGGGGGAAAAGAGCCACAGACCACATCTCCTTACACTAGTCTGGAGTTACAGGCTGTCAGGTGCCACCTGCTGGAGTGAAAAGCACAGTGACCTGAGGCCTCATATGGTGTGCCAATTTTCTAAGACACACCCTCAGGGAAACTGGGTGCTGAATATTTCTTCCTCCTGGGACTGGAGCCCATTTTGGTCTGGGAAAAACCTGATTGGGGTAATCAAGGAAGATATACCTAGACAACAGAAAACTACAACCTACCCTAAGGAAAGTGAAGTTATGGCCCAGACAAAGGGGAAAACTTACACTTCAACTGAGATACAGGAACTTAAACAACTAATACTAAGTCAATTCAAAAAGTTTAGGGAAGATATGGCAAAAGACATGAACCATATAATGAAAGCACTGGGCATACATAAGTTGAAAGTTCAAAAAACCAACTGGTGGAATCTATGGAAATGAAAGGCACAACATAAGAGATGAAAGACACAATGGAAAACAAGGCACCTGAAAGCCTACACACAAAATAACAGAGAAAAGAATGGAAAATTATGAGCAACATCTCCAGGAACTTAAGGACAAAACAAAAAGCAGGAAAGTACATGTCATTGGTGTTCCAGAAGGAAAAGAGAAGGGAAAAGGGGCAGAAGCAGTAATAGAGGAAATAGTCAATGAAAATTTCCCATCTCTTATGAAAGACATAAAATTATGGATCCAAGAAGTGCAGTATACCCCAAACAGAATAGATCTGAATAAACCTATGCCAAGACGCTTAATCAGATTATCAAATATCAAAGGTAAAGAGAGAATCCTGAAAGCAGCAAGAGAAAACTGATCCACCACATACAAAGGAAGCTTGATAAGACTATGTTTGGATTTCTTAATAGAAACCATAGAGGCAAGAAGGAAGTGGGGTGATATATTTAAGATACTGAAAGAGAAACACCACCAACCAAGAATCCTATATCTGGCCAAACTGTCCTTAAAATATTCTCAAACAATGAGATTTTGTGAACAAGACACTGGCTCTACAGGAAACACTAAAGGAAGCACTGCAGACAGATAGGAAATGACAGCAGTGAGAGGTTTGGAAAACAATTTTGGGAGATAGTAGCACAGCAGTATAAGTACAATGAAAAAAGATGACTGTGAGTATGGTTGAAAGAGGAAGCTTAGGACAATATGGGACACCAGAACAAAAAACAAAAGATGAAGACTGGGACTGTATAACTCAGGGAAACTTAGGGTGCTCAATGTAATAAAAGGTACAATGTTTTTACATGAGGTAGAACAAATGAATGTCAACATTGCAAGGTGAAAAAATAGGGTGGGATTGTGGGAAATATAATCAATGCAAACTAGAGGCCATAATTAACAGAAACATTGTATTATGCTTCCTTTAATATAACAAGGGCAATATACCAAGGCTAAATGCATATGGGGGAGAAGAGGGGAAGGATATAGGACTTCTGGCATTGCTGATGTTGTCTGATTTTATTCTACATTAGGTTAATGCTATCTTTCCTTTTGTTGCTTTCTAGCTGTGATGTTTTGTTTTTTCTCTCTTTTCTTATTCTTTTGTATCTCTGCTTTCTTTGACTCTTCCTCTTTCTTTGTGGAAGAAATGGAGATGTCCTTATATAGATAGTGGCAATGGTGCTGAATACATAATTACATGACTATAAAGGAAAACAATGTTTATTTAGGATGGAATGTATGGTGTGTGAACAAAACCATCTTAAAAATAGGTTGATGAAGAAACCTTGAGGGCACTATAATGAGTGAAAGAAGACAGACACATAAAGACAAATATTGCAGGGTCTCACTGATATGAACTAGTTATAATATGTAAACTCATAGACATGAAATATAAGTTATCAGGATATAGAATGAGGCTAAAAATGGGGAGCAGTTGCTTATGATGAGCAGAATGTTCAACTAGGGTGAATTTAAACATTTGGAAATGGACAGAGGTGATGGTAACATGTGAGAATAACTTACAGTGATGAAAGGTGTGTGAAGGTGGTGGAAAGGGCAAGCTCAGAATCACGTATCACCAGAAGGAAAGTTGGAGGTCAAAAGACGGGAATGTATAAAACAGTGAATCTTGTGGTGGATAGTGTGTGATTAACTGTACAAGTATTACAAATTTCTCCCATGAACTAGAATAAATGTATGACACTATAACTAGAAGTTAATGATAGGCATATGGGAAAAAATGTATACCTATTGCAAACTATATACTACAGTTACTAGTATTTTAACATTCTTTTATCAACAGTAACAAATGTACTATACCAAAACTATGGCTCAATAATGGAGGTGGTGATTATGGGTATGGGTGGATTTGAGTTTCCTTTTTTTGTCTTTGTTTCTTTTCTGGAGTAATGAAAATGTTCTAAGAATTGAAAAAATTAATTGTAATAATGGATGCACAGCTGTATGATGTACCATGGGCAATTGATTTTACATTTTGGATCTTTGGATAGTTCAAATATATATACTTCATTCATATATATAAATGAATGAAGAGACCACTCTGTGAATTTCCATGGGACAGAGAAGTCCAGGACCAAGGATGGCTAGAAGCCAGCCCCAGGATACCACAGCCTTCAAAAAGAAAGCATCACCTTGTTGACATTCGATTTGGACATTCTCTTAACCTTAAAACTGTGAGCAAATAAATTTCCATTGATTAAGCTGGCCCATTGCATGAAATTTGCTTGATTGGCCCCGGAAACAAAACACAGGCCCTGTCAGGCACCTTTGAGATGAGTGAAGGGCCTGGGTCATTTGCAGTAACATGCTGGCCCTGACCCAGAAGGTCTCAGACATGCATGCTGGCATCTGCACAGCCATTTTGAGCCCTGACCCCATCTCTCTGTGCTCACTGCTCCAATCTCCAAGGCCTGTGCCTCCACCTCCTGAATCAAGCCAGACCCTAAGATTCAGGAGGCCTCTGGGGGGCTACCCAAGGTGGCACCTGCCTAGGCCTTTCTTGGTGACAACCCAGCTGTCAGTTTGCTTCCCAGTATGTGGAGGCCACACTGTATATCTGACACCTGAATTTTGCAAACCACCTGAGAGGCCACCTGTAGGCATTCAGCTCATGCTTCTGCTTTTCCTCTCCTTGCACCATTTTTGTGCAAGTTTGCTTTTCCAATGTGGATTGTGGCTGTTTCTGAGTATTATTTGAACTTGAGCACACTGTTGCAGATGGGATCCTGCCCCCAAAAAGACATGTTCTACTCCTAACCCCCAGTCCTGTGGGTAGGAAGCCATTTGTAACAGGGTATTTGAGGTATTCTTATGAGTAAAGTGGGCATCATTTCAGAATATGATCTCTGAAGACCTGTTTAGTTGAGGTCAATTTGAATCAGGGTGGCATTAGTTCATGTGACAGAAATTCCTATAAGGAGAGGAAATTGAGACAGAGACATAGGTAACCAAGCAGAAGGAGAAGCAGGAAGGAGAAACCATGTGATGGAGGCAGAGTGAGTCAAGGAAGCCCAAGGACTGTGGTGAGCCAGCACCAGAATGCTGCTGGCTCCAGGGGAGAGCATGGCCCATGGAGAACTTCATGTTGGAATTCTGCCTCCAAAACTTTGGGATAATAAACTTGCCCTGTTTAAGCCAATCAGTGTGTGGTATTTGTTACAGCAGCCCTGGCATACTGAGAAGCTGCTGGCACATATTTTCACTCTTTCTTCTCATGACGGTGCATTGAACTCCTTGGCAGTGTGGAATAAATGCCACTGCAGAGATTTGCTTCTTTGCCTGGAACTCAGAGAAGGTGCCATAGGGCAAGGGACCTGGGGCTCAGGGAAAGGGATTCCAGGAAGGGCCAGGGCCTGAGCACAGGGTGGTGGTAGGAAGGAGTAACAAGCAGTCTAAGAAATGTTTCCAGGAGCTCCATGCATGGAGGGGGCCCAGTCAGAGAAAAGAGCAAACTGATGAATGGAGCAGTCACTAAAATAAAGTCCCATCCCCTCCAAAGACTCACCCACCCAACCATGCATTCAGCCTGGGTGTCATGGAGCAAAATCCTGCCCTTAAAATCTGTCATTGCCACTGTGGAGCTGGTGAGTGCATTACCACCCTTTCAGGGCCTACCCAGGGCCCAATGTGAGCAGAGGCCACAGCCAGGTTTGTGGGGTGGGGATGGGATGCAGACCTTACCCAGGAGACTGCTTTATCCTCTTCCCCCTCTCAGGCAGGGATGGGCTTCAGCAGGAAAAATTAAGCAAAATTAATGAGATACTTCAAATCTAGAGGGGTCACAGAGTCCCAAGGAGGGGCAAAAGACCAGGGCCCCCCAGAACTTTCTTCTGTTCATACCAAGTGCTCATTCAAACCAAGCACACAGCTACCATACACCTTGCAGTGGTGCACCCCAGCCCAGAGCCTGGGGTCTCCAGTGAGTCAGGAGGAGCCTGTGGGTGCCCAGACCTCAGGGTCATGCAGGAAGAATGATGAGAGCAGACAGCAGAAGGGACATGCAGGTAGCCATGCCCCACAGGCCCCAAGAGACCTGCTCACCCAGGGGTGTCCTCACCAGACTGATGCTGACCCTGCACCCTCAGAGCCCAGGCAAGGAGGAGGAGAGGAGAGGGACAGAACCCACAGTACATAGCACAGGGAGGCCTTCCTGGACACTCCCACCCTTCCTGGCAGCCACCTGCACCGTGCATCCTGTCTCACCTGCATCAGGCATCAGAACAAAGGCTGGCAGCATAAGCTCCTCCCAGCCTTCTCACCACCCCCTGACCTCTCAGGATTCCTTCCTGGATCTTTGTGCTGAGAGGAACCAGGATATCTGTGGGGAAGGAAATGCTGAGAGCAGCTCATGCTCTCTTTGGAGGTGAGAGTGTGAGCAGAGAGGATGTGGATCTGGCAGTTAAGGAAGGGGGGCTGGGAGAGCAGCTGGGATGGGGACACAGGGAGACAGAGTTTTCTGAAGACATTATAGGAAACATGGGTGGGCTGGGTGATGGCATCATGGGCACCAAGGCAGTCTCACTTCCACTTCACCATCTGCCCCTCCTCTGTGCCTCCAGGGACCCTGGGGGCACACTTGGGTCTCTTGGCTATGCCTATGCCTCAGTTCCACTCCCTGCTCTTCCAAGATCACAGGTAATTCTTGCTGCAGAGGATGCTTCCAGGTCCCTGGAAAGACTGCTGAAAACATTGAACAGACAGTCTGAAGGCTGTCCTTCCTGCAGTCCCTGGAAACCCAGTGCCCAGACAGGATGGTAGGGCAAGGCTGGGCCTGGGGAATTTGAGCAGCCCTCACTGCCCTGGCCTTGTGTCCCTAGGGGAGAGATGACTGCACTTGCCTGGGGCTTGGAAGGACAGGCTTACACAGGCAGAGGCCTGGTACCCTGTCTCCTTGAGTAGCACCTTTTTCCAATGCCCCTGCAAGGCAGGGGCAGAGGTCCCAGGAGGTGGTCCTTGGTCCAAGCCCACGCTGCAGGGATCTTGGCTCTTAGGTGAGCAGCTTGTCTACTATCAGAGACAGCAGTGAGTTGTGAGCGCAGCCATGGGTTCTGGGGTGAGGTGGACAGTGGGGACAGCATCAAGGAGACCATCTCCTGGCCATGGCCTGTGTGTGGATGGAGCTCCTATCCCCAGCCTATCTCCCACACACAGGCATCTTCCTGTTTTAGGCTGGAGCCAGGATGCCCTGATGCCATCATACCTCCCTCACTTTTCCATGGTACCCCTCCCTGGATGCTCTCCCCACATCTCTGTGGCCCTTCAAGACCACACACATGCACATGGAACAGCCTTCTTCAAGAAGTCTTCCTTGATGCACCGTGCTTCCCATTGACTGGTGGTGCCAAATGGTTCCAGGTGGTAACTTCTGGGCCTGGGGCCACCCATACCTGCTTCTGAGACACCTGCTGTTGTCCCCCTGAGCTCTCCCTCCCCCACAGGCTGGGTAGGCTGTGCCAGGCCTGGTCCAGTCCTGGTCTACTGGGAGACTGAGATTCTGCCAGCTCTGAGCTGGCTCTCCCAGCCTCAGCTGCCCAGAGCAGGAGCTCCAGAGTTCAAAGGTCTTGCTTTGGCCAGTGAGAAAGGAGACACTGTCTCAGGAAAGCTGATCAGAAAGGACAGTGCATGTGGAGCATTGGGGACACATTGTCACTGGCCTGTCTCCCAGTTTCTGGCCAATCCAGCTCCCCAGAACCATCATTCAGGGTTCATCACACACACAAGCACCCCACTGATGGGGTAAGTGGCCCAGCCTTCCCCACAAGACTCCCTACAAATGTGTGCCAAGCAAGCACAAATAACAGAGCATGATTTTCTAGTTTGCATGAAGCTGCTGTCAGCCCCTGGGCACAATACCCTGGGTTCCCAGTCTTGGTCCAGCCCCAGGGCCCTGAAGCAGACACAAGCAGAGGAGGGGCAGCTGCACAGAGCTGGCCACGGGCAGCACCCAGCAGTCCCAGCAGGAAGGCTTGGACTGGGGTCTGCTCCCTGTCTGAAGCCCAGGCAAAGGAGGGAAGTGGTTGATCTGAACACCAGAATCCCCCTGCAGGGCATGGATGCCTCAGTGAGGGTGGGCTCTCTGTGCCTCCTTCTGTGGGCAGGGTCTGGGGCCACAGTAGCCCAATCTCAAGGTGAGCCAGAGGTGCTCCAACAAATGGCCCTTCCCAGGCAGAAATCTCTGCATCTGAGCCTCTCCGTTTAGAGCTGCTGAGGTCAGGAGAAGGAGAGGTCTCTGGGCAGCAAAAGAACTTTGCCAAGAAGTGAGGCTGGAGGGCTCCCCTCCACGATGGAGCAAGCCAAGTCTGAATCTTTGGCCTTTGTGGGGTTATAAAGGCAACCCCCTAAGTACCAAGTCTGCTAGTACAAAGCTCCCAGCTGAAGTGGCTTCTTAGCAGCAGAGGAAAATGAAAAACAGCAGAGAGTAGGGGAGGGCAGGAAAAGAGCTGCTACCATGCCTGGGGCTGTGATGACTTCATGGTGGGGTGGGGTTGCCCAGACAAAGGAGCTATGAAGGGTCTGCTCTGGGAATGACCACAATGGGGCTCAAAGGACTGGGGTGTAAGAGACAACATATGGGGGTGGGGGCAGTGTAAGCCCCCCACTTCCTCTGCTCTTTGCAGAGGGCCATACCTCCTACCTCTTGAAGGAGATAGAAGCTGTTATATAGCTGCTCCTCCCCCTCTCACTGCCAGTCATTAGAAGTCACTGGAGTTTGTCCAGGCCTTCTGTTGTTCCCTCCCCTTCTCACCCCTGCCAAGGTGGGCCACTTGCTGCTACCAGAATGTTCCTTTTGTCTTCAGCCTCAACAGCTCCTCTCCCCATACTGACTCCTTCCCTTCAGAGTTAGCAATGCTCACCTGCACCTTTGAGACTCACTCTTTGGGCCATGCTCTCTCTCCCTGCCTCTTTATCCCTCCTCAAGACCAAGCTTCTTGAATGTGTTGACCAAACTTTCTGGTTAAGTTCCTCATAGCCCACTCACTCTGCACCCACCCAGGGTGACCCTGGACCCCTTCACACCCCTGCAATCACTATCTTCAGGTTCCCCCAAAGCTCTGTGCCCTTGAATTCAGTGGTCCTCCTCTGATATGGTCTCTTGGCTGCAGTTGGCCACACAGCCCACTTCTTGTTGCACTTGTATTTCCCCTCCCACTCCTGCTTTCCCACCTGTCCCTCAGGACCCTCCTCCACCTACTTTGAAATGTCAGAGTCCTACCTGGCTCTGTCCTACACAGCTCTTCACACTCTACCCACCCTCAGTCAGTGGCCTCATCTGCACACAGTTCCAGCCATCATCCATACACCCAAGCCCCTCATTTCATCTCCAGCAGCATTGCAGCTCCTAGTCCAGGTCAATATCTCTGTGTTCTTGTATCCTCACTCATAGACCTCAGAACACAGGCAATCAAAGTGTGATGGCTGATTTTCTCTGTCACCTTGGCCAGGTGATGGTGTGCAGATGTTTGTTCAAGCAAGAACTATCCTGATTGCTACTGCAGGAGTATTTCATATATCTTTAGTCAGTTGATTGCATCTACAATCAACAAAGTAGTTTGCCTTTGGCAGTGACAGGAGTCTCCTCATCCAATCAGTTGGAGGCCTTAAAATGAGAATTGAGATTTTCAGCAATCAGAAAGAAAACTTTCTGTATCTTCTTTAGCCAACCAGCTTCTCCAGGGGAACTCAACTTTACCTTCATTGAGTTTCCACTTGTAGCCTGCCCTTCAGAATTTTGACTTGCTGATCCCTGCAGTTGTATGAGCCAATTGCCAGAAAAAAATCTCCAAATATATATGTATGTATGTATATGTATATATATATAGTATATGTGTGTGTATATGTATATGTATATGTATATGTATATGTATATGTATATGTATATATCCTGTTTCTTCTCTGATGCACCCTAATATCTAATAGTTCCATGACAGAGCTCATGCTCTCCCAATATCTGGTGTTCTGTCAGGACCCCATCTCAGGGGTCATCCTCACCATCCATTGAGAACTGTGCAGTCATGAAACACACAGGTGATTGAGCCATGAAATGAGGTATGATTTAAGATGTGTCAGGTCCCTATGGCAAAATGATAGCAATAGCTCATTAATGCCTGCTGAAATGTTATTGTTTGAGATATATCCAGTTAAATAAAAGGATCATTAAAATTGACTTTCCCTGTTTCTTTTCCATTTACTAATGTGGCTCTTAGGAAATCTGATATGTGAATGGCCCACATTATCCTTCTATTGGATGGTGCTGCTCTGGAGTTGGTCAGAAGAAAGGGAGATGCCCCCACTCCACCTGAGCCCCTGCCCACCCCATATCCCATCCATGATGAGTTTTAATGGCTTTACCCTCCCACATGTCCCAAATATGCCCATGTGTCCTTGCCCTTGCCAGCAACTAGTCCCGGTCATCACCTAGCCTCACCCAGACAACAGTATAAATCAAAATCAAATCTGGACCCAATAAAGAGAGAGTATTCAAAAGTAGTATGGGAAAGGGGAAGGGGATGTTGAAATAGAGGGGGAACTGTTCTGACCATGAGGTCCCAGACATAGCAAGTCAGGCAAACAGGGTTTTTTCCTCCTTTGATGGGGAGGAAAGAACTTGGTGTAGGGCAGTGGGATGAAGGGTTGGCAGGACCAGATAGTAGCTCTGAGACTGCTTTATGCTGAAGCTGCCTATTTTCTGGGAGGCACCCTTAGAGTTCAGGGACATGGAGGAAGGAGAGAAGCTTTATAAAACTTTGGTTAACAAACATTTTGTTCCAACTTATCAGTGGGGATAAGCAGCTCAGCCAATCATTTATGAGACAAAGAATGGGAAAGGGGAAGGGCTGTGTCTGGCCTTGCGCTGGTAAACAAGGGCCATTCTTGAGTTTTAATTGAATCATATGTGGAAGGGAGTTCTTTCCATCAAGCCATTTTCCAGAACACAAAGTGAGGAGGGATTTCTTTACCTTTGCTGTTTTCCAGGATCATTGGGCTCAGGTGAAATTTAACATTGTCAACACAGCAGTTTCTTGAGGGCTCCCCATTTCCACCCTAGCTTCCCATCCCTCATTTATGGCTTCACTACCATGAGATCTGTCTTTTACAACTGCAAATGGTTTCCTATTGTTCTAGGGACAAGAGCTCCTTCCCACTGCCTCAAAAGATGCCACCATCCCCAGCTCTGCAGCCTTACCTCACTCAATGCCCCTGCTTCAGCCACTCCAAGCACACCATGGTCTTCTTTCTCTTCTGTGAATGTGCCATATTCCCTTCTCGGCTCCTCTGTAGATGCAGCTTCTTCCTCTTGGGCACCATTCTCATTTTCCATCTAGCTCACATCTCATCCCTAACCCCTGGGCTCCCCATGTCACCTGTACCCCAAATCCCCTTCTTGGCACTTCTCACTGACTATTATTAAACCACAGCATAGTTGGCCACAGCTGCTATGATAAATGCCACACAGTGGGTTGACTTAACAAGCATTTATTGTCTCACAGTATCAAAGGCTGAAAGTCCAAAATCAAAGATGTTGGCAAGGTCAGGCTCTCTCAGTGTTCTGGTGCTGACTTGCTGAAATCCTTGGGATGATGTGACTTGAATCTCTGCCTCTGCCACATGGACATGTCCTTGGTTAATTCTTGTGGCTTATTCTGATTTCTGACTTCTTCTGTTTTTTTTTTTTTTTTTGGTTTCTACTGATGATATCTGAATTTCCTCTATTCATAAGGCCTCCAATCATGATTTATTTTGGCCATGTCAAAAGATCCTATTTACAAATTCATTCACACCCCCAAGAACATGCATTAAGATTTAAAAGTGAATTTGTAGGGACATGATTCAATACCCTATTGCATCTGTGTGATTATTTGATTATGTCTCTTTACCTCACCTACAGCACACAGGTTGATAGGGGTCACATCTGTAACCCTAGGGCCTTAATCAGGGCATGGCATATAATGGGCTGTCAACATGAAGTGTTGAACAAATATAAAATATGAGAGGAGTCTGATTAGAGTTGGGGCAGGCACCAGTGACCTGAGAAGCAGACAGGAGTGAGATCAGCTGTGGATATCCAAGGGGCTGGCCCAATATCATCATGAGGGCAGCTTAAGTGGATAGAGAGAAGACCCAACTGAGCCTGCTGGCAGGGATGGTGTGCCAGTTTGAATGTACTGTGTCCCCCAAATGCCATTATCTTTGTAGTTTTGTGGGGCAGAAGTTTTGTGCTGGTTGGATTTGCTTAGAATGTGCCCCACCCAGCTGTGGGTGATGATTTTGATGAGATGTTCCCATGGAGGCATGGCCCCGCCCATTCGGGGTGGGCCTTGATCAGTGGAGCTATATAAATGAGCTGACTCAAAGAGAGGAAACAGAGTGCAGCTGGGAGTGATGTTTTGAAGAGAAGCAAGCTTGCTGGAAAGGAACGTCCTGGGAGAAAGCCGTTTTGAGGCTGGAGCTTTGGAGCAGACGCCAGCTGCCTTCCTAGCTGGCAGAGGTTTTCCAGATGCCATTGGCCATCCTCCGGTGAAGGTACCCGATTGCTGAGGTGTTACCTTGGATGCTTTGTGGCCTTAAGACTGTAACTGTGTAGCGAAATAAACCCCCGTTTTATAAGAGCCTATCCATCTCTGGTGTTTTGCATTCTGCAGCATTAGCAAACTAGGACAGATGGGGCAAAGTAGGGCAGGGAGATGTCATCTCAGGGGATGTATGTTACTTGGAGAGGCAGGGACAACCCATCCCTCCAGCCTTCAATGGCTGCTGCAGGAACTGGTTCTGATCTATGGAGACAATCCTACAGACTCTGGATGTTGTCAGAGGCCTTGTGGAATCTTCTGATCCAGGATCCAAGCTACACAACTAAAGAGCTTGGCTCCAGAGTGTACCAAGCCTGGCAGGGCTGAGACTCTAAAGTTCTTGATTTCAAAACTCCAGAGCATGGTTTAGGGAAGCAGCACCCAAAGGGTTGACCTCAGGACCCCTTTATCCTTTTGAATATGGTGAACACTGAAAAGCTTTTGCTATGTATGTGTTCCAGTTTGCTAATTCTGCCATTATATAATACACCAGAAATGGATTGACTTTTATAAAGGTGGTTTATTTGGTTACAAAGTTGCAGTCTTAAGGCCATAAAGTGTCCAAGGTAAGGCAGCAACAACAGATATCTTCACTGGAGGTAGATCACAGGTATCCAGAAAACCTTTGCTAGCTGGGAAAGCATGTGGTGTCTGCTTGCTCCTAGGTTGTGTTTCAAAATGACATTCTCTGAAATGATGCTCTTGGGGTGTTTTATCCACTCTTATTTGCAGCTTCTCTTCAAAATGTCACTCTCAGCTACTCTGAGGTCCTTCTGTCTGTGGACTCCTTTATCTGACTCCAGTGACCCAATTGACACCCACCTTGAATAAGTAGGGTAACACCTCCACAGAAATTATCCAACCAAACATTTAAACCACAGTTGATAGAGTCACATCTCCATGGAAAAACTCAACCAAAGAATTCCAATCTAGTCAACACTAATACCTCTGTCCCCACAAGATTGCATTAAAGAACATGGCATTTTGGGGGACATAATACATCCAAACTTGCACTGTGGGTTATATTTACTGATATGAACTCAAGTAAAAATTAAAACAAAATTTAAAAATATTTATCAATTCATTTAAATAAACAATCAACCCATTACATGCTAACATAAATATGATATTTTTATGAAAATAACTTTATTTTCCAAAACAAAGAAATTCCATGAGGGGTCACACCATTTCACATTTTTGCACATATCTTTGATGTCCAGCTCAAGAGAAGATCATGGATGTTTCCCCTTCCTCTGCATTCATTCTGTCATGATATTTCACAACCTGTAAGCTGTATGAAACTGTGAGGAAACAGGGAAGGAGGAGGAAATAACAGCCTATATTATTAAGAGAGTAGGACTCTGTGGACCCCCGAGTTTGTCTTGGAATGGACAGCCTTTGGAAAACCTCCAGTATGACTGGTGGTTGTGAAGGCAGTTGCCACCTCCACTCCTTAATGGCAGATTCCATCACAATCTGGCCTCAGTTTCCTGACTCATGATGTATGAGACAGTGTCTATGATGAAGCTAGAAGAGTGTTGGAAAAGAAGTGGGGAAACACATGAAGCCATGGTGCCTGCCAAGGAATGATGTTCACTGACTGCAGCTAAAAGGCAGGCACTCAAGATGCCAAAGGGTTGCCAAGTTCTACTGCTGGCACTGCCACAAGGCAGTTGCACTGATATCTTCAGTGCCCACAGTTTCCAGAGCTTGCATAAACCTCTGGTACTCCCTGGAATCTCCAGGACAGGGCTGTAAATAAGAGCTTGACAGAATCAGCCCTGACTCAAACCAATTGTTTGCTATGAGTAATGGTGCTCTCACATTGGTGCATGGACTCTTGGAGCATGGGTGGCCACCCTTCATTGTGTAGCTCTGTCCACATGCCTTCCACCTAACTTATGCATGCCTCTATCCATCCACAAAGCCAACCACCCATTCATCCATCCATGAAGCTATTTACCTATCTATCCAACCATTGAATTCATCCATCCATTCATCCTCAATCCACCCACTCAGATAGCTCTCCACCCAACAATCTATCCATGTATCTGTTCATCCATTCATTCAACTGCCATCCATCAATTATGTACCCATACTCCCACTTATTAATCCATCCACTCAACAATTTTCCCGTCTATCCATCCACCCATTATCCATCCATCCATCTATCCATCCATTCATCCATTCATCCACACAATAATCCATTCAATGGTCTATCCATCCATCTGTTCACCCATCCATCCAACCATCAGTATGCTTATTCTTATTTCCCTAAGAGAATTGTATTGAAGATTGTGGAAAGTAGAGAAATACATCAGAAATATCTCAGGCCTGAACAACCCTTTTGCCTGGAAAGAGGGATGAGAAGTGTTTGTAATCTGAAAATACAAGACAGAAAATTATAACCTTAGAGTCATTTTTGATTCTTACCTTTCCCTCACCCTCTGTACATTGAAGCCCCATTAATTTTACTTCCATAATTTGCCCTAAATTATCCTCTTCACTCCTTCTGTTCTTCTGCTCCCCAGTTCAGACCTCATTAGCTCTCACAGGTACTAGAGAAAAAGGCCTTTCTGTGATTGCCTGCCTCCAGTCTCACCCTATTCAATTTCCTCCCCACCAAAGTGCACAATATACTTTGGATCATGTTGATCTTCTGTCTAAAATATTTGGTGGACATTTAGGTAAACATTTCCCTGAGCATGGGCATCTAACCACACCATCCCAAATGCTGGCAGGAATGACTCTGGAAAGAGAAGGAAGAGCATGGATCCACTTTGGAAATTCAAGCAGTGCACCACTGACATGCCACATGTCTTAGCCATTCTCATAGGATACAGTTCAGTCAAGAATTGGCCTGAAGCATCACACTGAAGGGAAACATGCACCTGTCCTCACTGGGAAAGTTCAGAATAAGCCCAGCAATAACCTACTTCAGAGGATAGTGCAGGGAATGAGGGCAGGACAGGGTAGAGATGAGTGCAAGGTAGATGGAGCCACTTGGCACTGGGGGGGGGGGCAGCAGTTTTCTGAAGTATTCAGACCAGGAGGGCCAAGGCAGAACTCTTCCCTGAGGGAGTAGGCAGAAGTCCAGGGAATAGGCAGATCAATTCCAGGCTCCCAAGCAGCCCCTGCTCTCCCAATTACCACCCACTGTTTGATCCACTAGTCATGTAATCTGCTAATACATCTCCTATCACTGCACCGTTTACCCCAGATTGAGGGGCATTATTCTTTTAGTGTTTCCACTGATTCTACTTGACAATAGTCCATTTATGTATTCTGCCTCCAACTTCACAGCATCCAGAGTTCTCCATTTTTGTTATGGTAGTCATGAGAGTTTCCATAAGTATTCTTCAAGTATCAGTTTATTAATAACCCCAGAAGCTGTGTCCAGGAAAACAGAGGGTAGCAAGGAAACAGAGGCTCAAAGGAGAGTTTTGGAGGTCTGTGTGCCTGGGGCTGCTCTGGGGTCCATTGAACCTAGCCTCAACTTGCTGCCCACTAGGGGCAGATGTGCACTCTCCTTGGACAGGGCCTTGGACTATCCCAGAATCTCATACCCTTGGCCCAGCTCTTCCCAGGGGCATTTCCGAGGTCGTTAGTTTTAGGGGTGTATGAAGAGGTGTCACACTTTTATCAGAAAGAGTTTAGGAGCCTAAGATGACTGAGAAATGCTGGATTTTAAAATTATGGGAGTGATCTGTCAGGACCTGGGTGGTGGGACATGGGTGTCCACACCAGTAGTCACTCTAAGCTGTACAAGCTTCCCTCATTTTATTATGTGTCACTTTGTTGTGTTTCACAGATATGGAGTCTTTTACAAATTGAAGGTCTGTAGCAACCCTGCCTTGAGCAAATCTATTGGCATTATTTTTCCAACTGCATGTGCTTACATCATGTATCTGTGTCACAGTTTGGTAATTCTTGCAATATTTCAAACTTTCTCATTATTATTTCTGTTATGGTGATCTGTGGTTGGTTTCGGTTCTTTTTGTGGTTTTTCACTGCAGGGCTTCTCAGAAATTTCCATCTGAACCTCATAGACACAGTACAATGGTTAATTCCATGTGTCTACTTGGTTAGGTGATGGTGTCACTTATTTGGTCAAGCAATTACTGACCTGATTGTTGCTGTGAGGGTACTCCTTAGATGGGCTTTGCATCTACAATCAGTCAATTACATCTAAAATCAACAATGGAGATTACCCTAAGCAATATGGGGAATTTCCTAATCCAATCAATTGGAGGTCTTAAAAGCCTAAATTGAGGGATTTCAGGGTCCAAAAGAATTTCTACCTCAGTTTCAGCATTGGCTCTTGCTGGAATTTCCAGCCAGCCAGCATCCTCAGGGGAATTCAGATGAAGGACTTCAACTTCACCCTTATTGTAGTTTCTGATCTTCCCTGTAGATTTCAGACTTGCAAGTCCTCACAGTTGCATAAGCCAATTCTTTATAATAAATCAAATTTCTCACTCTTCCCCATTCCCTCTGTCTCTCTCTTTCTTTTTCTCTCCCACCCTTTCTCCGCCTCCTCCTCCTTTTCTCCTCCTCCTCTTTTTCCTCCTCCTCTTCTCCTTTCTCCTCCCTCCCTCTCTCTCTCTCTTTTTCTCTCTCTCTCATTGGTTCTGTTTCTCTGGAAAACCTCACTACACTCAATGAATCAAAGACCTATTTGTTTGACAGAAAACCTGGGTAATGGCCTAGATTAGTTCTGGGCACCTCTCCCAGGTACCATTCTCCTGCCTCCCAGCTGCATCTCCCTCAGGCACTATCCTGGGAGGAGATGAAAAAGTACCCCATTTGCATGCCTACCTAGACAGAGGCAAGACAGCCCTTTGGTTCCATAGGTCAAGACTGCAACTCTGACCTTATTACCAGGTACTGCTGTGGCCTTAGACAGGATCATCCATTTATGTTTTCAACCACTGAGCCCCCACAGCACAGCTCAGGTCCCTGTGCTAGGACCTGCAGCCCTGGAGATAAATGGTGAACATTCAGTCTGATGGTGGGCATGAGCATTAAGCAGGTGGGCACAGAATTGGGGAAGCTGTCCCCCTGCCTGGTGGCCTGGAAGATGAGGGGTTTGGTGTGAGCTCACAAGAAAAGGTAGAGGAAGCTTCACAGAGGAGCACTTTGGGAGAAATGGAAGGGCCACTCACTCCATGTGAGAGACACTTGCAAACAACAGAACCTGGCCTGCAGTTGAGAGAATGAGGGTCCCCAGGGTATCACAGATGGGGAGAAAGCCTAGGCTAGGAGCCAGCTGTGGGGTGGAGGGATTTGGGTTGCATGACAGCATGCCAAACCCAACCTCCATAGGAGCTCAGGGTGGGCTCTCAAATGTACAGGTTCTGCTTCCCTAGGATTAGCTATTGAGCTGCCTAGAAGCTCTGTGACCTTCAGATCCTGGAGATGGTGTGGGAGGACAGGTGTGTCCCCCAGCACCTGGGAGCACTGGGTGAGTAGAGGGTCAGAGAGTCAGCCTGAACATTGGGGATCCCCGTATCTCCATCCCCTGCAGCTGGGCCTGGGGCATGTGTGAAGGGTTGGGAGGAAGGCTCTCCCTCCCTGGAGCCCAGCTCCCTGGGGTGGTCACAGCTCCTCTGAGCCTCCCTGTCTCTGCTGTCTCCCTGGACTTCACCTGTCCTTCCCATCCCCAGGGCTGTCGGGAGGTCCAAAAGGCTGTGTTGTGTGAGGGGAACAAAATGATAAAAATTGAGCAAGCTCAGGTTATTTTACTCTCCATGTCCTTGTTCTGCTAACTCTGCTCATTCTGGACTTGGTGACCTGCCTCCTGCATAATTTAATGTTGGAACATTTCATTCCCTTGTATGCAACCAGCTAGAAAATGAGCCTGCAGCTTCCCAACAGAGCAAGGCACACTGGTGCAGCAATAGGGACATTATGGGCCTTCCTCCCCTCCCCAACCAGTTCTTCAGTTTCCCTGTGTAGTGAGGTGCTGCCTTGGGAGCACCCTGGAGGCCCCTTCCTGCTCTGAGCCTGGTGCCGTCTCCTTTCTCAGGGTCTTTCCAAGAGGGATTTCACCAGAGGGGTTGTGCACACTATTTTGTTTCTCTGGAATCTTAGACCACCCCAGGGGTCTCAGACACTGGAGAATTCTCCAAGGCTGGCTGTCCATGCACCTGCAGGGGTCTCATGTGCTTGGGGTCTGGGAGCTTCCCAAGTGAAGTGATGGTGGTGAGCATGGCAGGGAAGATGGAGAGGGGGAGAGTGGAGGAGGAGGGAAGTGGGAGAAGGAGAGAGGGAGAGGGAGAGAGACCCTGGAGAGGCAAGTGGGGGCCTGGAGGAGCCTGTCACAGGGGGCTGGGGTCTGCAACTGTGTCCTAGGAGAGAGCATGCACCACCACCTGCAACTCTGGCCAGACCCCACTCCTGAAGTCCTTGGTCCCCAGGCACAGAGGCTGAGGCAGCCATTGGTGACTCCAGGGGTCCCTACATGCCCCTGCAACATCAGGCATGTTCCTCATCTCCTAGAGCCTCCATTTCTTCTCCCAATTCCAGTCAAATCCTCAGGGTACCTGGGGCTTGTGCCCCCCACCTTCTGTGCTGGAAGATCTCCAGAGGCTTCAGAAAAAAGGCAGGTCCCTTGGCTATGCCCAGACTGAAGGGAGCTGGGAATGCAGCAGAGACAGCCGCTGCCTCTCTAAGCCCTGGCCTGAAGGCTTCTGGATCCTCACCATATCATGGAACTTTCACAGCTACCTCTGGAGATTCCAGGCTTGCCTAAGCCCCCTCACTATGCAGCCATCACTAGCTCCCAACTGCCTACCTTTACACAGCTTTGCCAACTTGTGCTCTCTTGGGACTGTGCTGTGCTCAAAGTGCTTTCATGCATTTTAATCTCACAGTAATCCTGAGAACAGAAAATGGTTCTCATCCCCATTTCATGGAGGAGTATACTCATACCTAGAGGGCTTTGACCCCTGAGCCAGCAAATGGTCCACCCAGTACCCAATCCCAGAAAACTTTCTCCTTAAACCCGCCATGGAGCCTGCTGCTTCTCTACTTGAGAGCCCCAGGGGAGCATGCTTGCATGTGCACAGCAGAGCACATGGGCACACTGTACATGGGCACACCTGCACAAGGGCACACCTGCATGCAGGACACATCCCATCCCCATTGCTACCTCCCCCAGGATCTGGGAAGCTAATCACCTCACAGGAAACCACATCTTGAGTCGCACATTAACCAGGTGGCCCCAGTGTAGGATGCAAGGCAGAAAACACATGGCCAAACTGCTAGCCCAGCCCTACTAAGGCTGACACCCAGACAGTGAGTGAAGTCCCTGCCAATCTGCTTCTGGGGCAGGCAAGAACTCTGTCTGCAGTGCTGACCAGCTGGTCCAGCCCTCTGGACCTGGCACCCCTCTCCTGTCCTAGGACTTGCAGCCTCTGTCCACACATCTCTTCTCATCCATGGCTGCAGCAGCCAGGTCTTGAATATGGCCACTTCTAGTCCTCTCCATGTGCTGGCTCTTGACTTGGTATGTGGAGAGGTTGACACAGATGTGCAAAAACATAGCTCAGCCTTGCACAAGTTAAGGGGTCCAGGGAGTAGAAGTAACTAATTTCACCAAGTCAGACCTGGGGTGTTATTTAATTAAGTCCAGATTGGCCAAAGTCCTTGCCTGTCTAGGCTGGGGACAGGCACAGTGGGTGCTGGGTGAGCCCTGCTCCCTGCTTTCTAGACCACCTGAGGAAAGCATCAGCATCTCCTCTGCATCCAGGTCAGGTCCAGGACCAAGAACACTGATCATTGGGGAAGATGGACACAGATTCTGTGGTGACCCGGAAAGGGCCATGCATACATAGCACATTGCTCATGGGGAAGTGTCACCCACAAACTGAACCTTCAACACCCACAGAGTTCTGGCTGGCACAGGAGGGGTGCAGGACCCCCAGAAGACACAGGACTTGGACCCACACCCCACCCTGTGACAGACACCATGGACAGTGCTAGGAAGGGAGGCAGGAAGAGGGGAGTCCCAGGGGAAGTCCCTTCTCTAGAGGTGCTGTGTGAGTGAGGCCAACCATGGTGAGCACAGCTTTCTCCTCCTCAGCAGACCATGCATAGAACTCTAAGGGGCTCCAATCTCCAGGTTGCACCTGGCCTAGCCATCAATGGCCCTGGGATGTGGTGGCCTTTGAGTTAGATCCTAAAAGACAATCATGATTGTTAGTTTCCTGTCAGGGCCCCTGCCAGGTGCTCACAGAAGTGCTGGTGACCCCAGGAGAACAAGACACCCAGGCTGAGCAGAGGACTGACTGCACAGCAGGGGAGACACACATGGGCTCAGGACCTACAGGCTTATGGAGGGGATGGAAGTGGCGTTCCCCAGCTGTCCCTCTCCTGCCTCTCAGAGGCCAGAGACAGGCCTCACACTGCCCAGGGGAGGGGACAGGACCCCCACCATGCTCTGCTCATCCTCCTCCTTGCCCATCCCTGCATGAGGGTTCATGATCCATGGCAGAGACCTAAGCTATGTGCAAACATCCTGCTTTCTCCCAAGGATGCATTTTAATAAAAGACCAGGGAAATGGCAGCCTCAACAAACAGCAATGTTTCACCAAGGAAGAGCAGCCTGCAAACCAACACCCCAGGCTCCATCTTCAAGGTGGCTTTGGAAAACTGCCTGCCAGATAGGAAAGTCTGGAATTGGGTAAGGATTTAGGATTGCCTGTGGCTGAGACCAGGTTGTGGGCTTGCCAGGACCTGGAAGGTACCTGGAGCAATGGGTGAAACTGTGGGTGAAGGGTCAGGGTGCAGGCTTATGGCAGACACCCCTGGAATGGGCTCCTCTCATGCAGGATCCTTCCTCCTTGTCCATAGACCTGAACTCTGGGTTGAGGGGACACTGATGGGCTACAACTTGGGGTCTGGCACCAAGGGGAAGGCAGGAGACCCTTCACAACTCACTGTGTCCACTGCATGGGGTTGGGTTATGGAACTTACCTGATCTGGCTGCTAGTTGAGGGGCCCCCTCTCATCCCACTGCAAGCAGCTCTTTGGCCTCCATGCTCCTCCTACATGGGGGAAGATCCAGCTCCAGCTTGACCCAGGCAAGCTTCCCAGCCCTTCCCCCTCCAGGAGGAAGGTTTTTGGAGTGCTGGGCCTTTGGTGGGTTCCAATAGCCCCTATGAAGTGTGCACCCAGGGGAGAGCTTGGTGCAGAAGCAATCAAACTCTCAGCCCAAATACTGGCGCTCCATTACAGTGAGTGAGTCCCAGGCTTCAGGAAAGTGGGGCTTAGTGGTGTTAGGGCTGGCAGCAAGGAGGATACATCTGGCTCTGGGGCTGGTGGCCCCAGAGGCAGCCTTGTTCCAGGCCCCTGCAACTCCCCCAGCACCAAGGAGGAAGGTTGAGTGCACAAAGGGTAGGAGCCCAAGATGGTAGGATCAGAGCTAGGATGGAGGCTCATCTAGCTGCTGCTCCAGGTTGGCCTTGCCTCAAATCCCACCCCAACCCTCATCTGCAGGGTGACTGGGCCAACATTGCTGAGCCTCCTTTACCCCTTTGGCTCCACATGAGATTAGGGGGTGAGAAGAGGACACTTGGTTACTGGTGGTCCCCCTCCTCACACTTTCTCTGGCACTGGAGCTAGAGTAGGCCCTTCCCACCCCAGGGGACACTGTCCTTGGGAGAAGGTGTTCAGGGTGGCACACTGTTTTCCAAAAAGTGGCCATGAAGGTACTTCCAGTCCCTCTGCTCTTTCAGAAACTCACCCCTCCCTACCAAGACTGAGTCTATTTTTCCTTCTCTTGAACCTGGGGATGGAGAGGGCATGGAGACTTTTAATGACAGCCTGGGTAAATAGAAAGTGGTGGAAGTTTCACGTGCAACTTTGATGTCTGGGTCATATACAGCAGTTCTCTCAGGATACTCAGTCTGGGGACACAGTCACCATGCCATAAGGGAGCACAGGCCAGATTCATTGGCGGGGGGGTACTTTCCAGAAGACTCTGTGCCCCAGTGCTCAAGATGTCTGGCTGGCAGCCACGTGGGTAGAGAAGCCTGCCATGCCCTGCTGGATTTGCAGATTTACATGGAAACCAACACAGTTTAAGCTGCTGAGCTCTGGGGTGGCTTTTTATGCCAGAAGAGAAAGTAGGACATCAGCATCCTGGAACTCGGCCCTTCTCTCCTAGTGCCCTTGAGCTGAGTGCCATCGCTGTCTCCACTCCATCTCCCAGCACCAATTGGGGAGGCCTGTTTCAGGAGCAGGGCCACAGTGACCAGCTGTATCTGGGGATAAAGCCACACTGTGGCACCTGGAATTCTTTGGCCACCAGGCCCATCAACAGCAACCTCCTGGGGCAGCCAGGAGGGGCCACTGCTGGACCAGGCTGGGAGGGCTGGGACTGGGCTGGATTGGTAGGTGAGGGAGAGGGGCTTGCTGGTTGGAGGAGGTGTGGAGAGTGAGCCTAGGCCTGGGGAAAATTTGCGCACCTTCCAGCCCACTCTGCCACGGATGTACCCCAACCCACCCCAGTGCCCATGGTGCTGCTGGGAGGGTCTCTTGGGCAAGGTCACTCCCAGGGCCTGAGACACCACACCTTGCCCAGTTCTGCTCTCCAAACCCTCCTGCAGGCTCTCAGCAGCATGGGGGTCTCACAGAGGTGGGGGTGGGGGCCAGGGGCTGCCCCTGGCTCAGTTCCAGGCAGAACCCACCATGTGGGGCCCCTGTCCTTCTCAACCATGGCCACAACATCCCACACCACCAGCCCTGTCCTTGCATGACCACTGTCTGCTGGAGTGGTGCAGGGCACCTGGTGAGGGATTGCCCTCCCTGAGACAAACTGACTGGAGGCATGTTCCTGGCCCACCCCTCTGGGCGGGCTCCAGGGCCTTGAGAAGGCCATGATTACATGCAGGTTGAGCAGAAGCAGGGGCCAAGGCCTCCAGCAAAAGTCAAGACTGCCCTTGATCCCCCAAAAGGGCTTGCATCTTTGGAATCACCTGGGGAGGGTCAGAAACTGTGGGTTCCCCAGACATGCTGGCTCAGCATGGTAGTGTGCACTGGGTGCCACAAGGGGCTGGCCCTCAGCAGCTGGGAGACTTCCATGGGGCAGAGAATGACTGGGTTCATACGTGCGAGCCCCACATGCTCAGGATGTTTCTGATCCCTCACCTTGAGCAGTCTCCAGACATAGGCTCATCTTCCCCTCCCATCCTGCCCTCAGCCAGGCATGACACCCCAGACCAGACAGCCCCATGGCCTCCAGGACACAGTCCCAAGCCCAATACCCTATTTGTGGGATCTGGAATATCTTTAGAAACTACTTCTATTTTTAAGTAAAAGAAAACTCACTGTTTTTTTTTTTTTTTGTTTTGTTTTGTCTTTTATTTTCTTCTACAAAAATAACATCTGCTCAAAGCAGAAAGCTGAGGATAGAAAACCCACAAAAGGAAAAGAAATAACTTCTCCTCCACTAACAGCCAGTGACACAGGAGGGGAAAGTAGAGACATTTTGGGATTACAAAGTCCTGGGGGCAACCAGCCATGCACCTGAGACCTCAGCACATCTGCAGACCACACCATTCTCAAGGCCCACTCTGCTCATCAGTGATTAGTGTGCACTGTGCTCAGCCCTCTCTCAGGAAGCAGTGATGACACTCTGGGGATGTTTCTCTCTCTTCCCAGGCCTGGGAGCCATCTCCTCATCCTGAGGTTCTCCTGTGTCAGGCTCCACCTCCATCCCCATGTGCTGGCCTTCTTGGTGCCACTGGGTTTCTGTGACTCACTGCTGTCTCCCAGCCCCCAAATACCCCTCACCCACCCACCTCCCAGAATAACTGATTTGTGCCTGCTGCTGGCCTGGTGCTGTGTCCATCCTGGACTTGCTGGGTTTGGGGGCCAGGCCAGGGTGCTTCAGGTTGTCCTCACCTGCTCAGAAGCAATGGATGACCCTCACATCCCCTGCTGCTGTGGTGGGGAGGCTTGTGAGCTGCCTAGTTACCAAGTCTGGCCCCATGCCTCACACACTACTTCAGTCACTCACACCATCCAGGGGGAGAGACGATCACACCCACAATGACAAGACTGAAGCTCAGAGAGATAAAATGACTTGCCCAGGGTCACTCAACTAGTAAGTGGCAAAATTTATACTCCAGTTGGACACACTCCAATGCAGAATCCTGCATCAGAACCTCTCAGGAATTTTTGTGCAGGGGCACTGATGAAAGTTGCCCTGGTGATTCTCTGCAGGGGCTGTGAGTGGGGGTAGGGCACACTGACTGCATTGGGACACCTACTCCCATAGGGGTTTACATCTGGGAGGTGCAGAAATCACCCCTCAGCAGTATTGTCTGGGGCAAGGTGCTGGAGGCAGGTGCCAGGTGGAGGCTCTTGTAACTCAATGCCTCCTGGGTGCCTGGAGCTGCACTCTGCATGCTTACCTGTTGTCTCTCCTTTCACCTTCACTCTCCTCACAGCTCAGGAAACAGGCTCAGTGACTGATGACTCAGGGAGGCCAAGAGTCAGTAGGAACCTCCTCTAGAACCTGGTGTGCTGTTCCCCCAAGGGGGTTCCCAGGGCAGGGAGAAACAAGGGGAAGGTTTGGCTGGGGGGATGACCTCTCCCCTCCCCTCCTGGGACCTCCTTGGAGGTCTGGGAGGTGGGTCTGTTGACTGCTTGTGGGGCAAGGGGAGCTCTGTCCTGCTGTTCTTCCTTCTGGGTCATGAGCCAATGCCCAGACCCAGAGCATGGTTGAGTCAAGCATGTCTCTGTGGTGGCCCCTGTGTGAGGTCCCTGAATGGGCATATATGAGACTGCATGCACCCATGTGCATTTGTGGACATGGGGGCTGTGTGTGAGAGTGCCCCTCCCCAGATTTTTTCCAAAGAGTGTGCAATGCCCCTGCTGCAGCTGGCATTCGGGACCCCCAACAAAAGTGGCAGGATGGGGTGAATGGGACCAAGGAGCCCAGGCAGAAGCCCAGCCTCAGCTGGAACTTGAGGCTATCACACAGAGGCCACCCAACATCCAGCCTGTCCTGAGCCAGCCAAGGCCTGGTCAAGGTGGTCCCTGGGAGGTGTAGGGTGGGGCTGGTCAGAAGGAAGGCAGCCTCAGGAGCCTGTTTGTAACCCAAAAGTCCTCCCTAGCCCATGCTGGCCCAGGAAATTTAAGAATGTTCTCTGCTCAAGTCCACTCTCTGGGCTCAGGCCTGGGCATGGACCCAAGTGTGGTGCCTTGCCAGTGACTATCACCAGATTTGGGTGGAAGAGGCTATCTGCACTCAAGGGAGCTCCCCATGGCCAAATCCATCCTCACAGTACTAGAGGTCCTAGCAGGCAGCACAGGGCCTCGTGGCCACCAGGTGGCTCTCCTGAGCTGGCAGTTCCTGTGCCCTGGCCTCCAGCCAGCAGGCCTCTTTGGACATCTCCTTTTGCCCCAGAACCAGGGGCTGCCTTGGCAGCTTCCTGCTCCTGGGGGGTGGTGACTTCACTTTAACTTTTTATCTGCAGAATGAAGCACAAATCGCAGCACTGAGCACATCCAGGCAAGAGGGGCAGGGCTCTATGGACCAGGAAAGAGAAGGAGCTGGAGCAGGGGCACTGAAAACCCTCCCACCCCAAGGCCCAGGGTCTTCCTATCTTCTGGGCCCCACCCCATTCCCCCATTCCTCTGTGCTCAGGTAGAGGTCAGACATCAAATTGCAATGGGAGGGGTGACTGGGGTGGCACGGTAAAAGGCACCTTTTCCCTCAGAGGCCTAGAACCCATCCCTAACCTCAACCCAGGATCCCCATTACCAGCCCAGAGTTTTCCCCTTTTGAAGGGTGACTGAGTTTATGGGCATCATTTCTTTGGGGAAAAATTAGATTCCTTTGGGACGGGAGGTCCTACCCTCCTGCTAGCTCTTCTACCCTGGCAGTCCCACATTCTAAGAGCTCTCCTGTTTATGGGGTTTGCAGGGATGGAGGTCCACTCTCCAAGCATATGTTAGGCCACTAGAGTGCAGGTCTTTTTGAAAGGTGTGCCCAGGGTCAGGGTCCTGCTCCCATTGTCCAGCAGTCCTAGAGCAAGTGGAGCGCAAACTAGCCCCACAACACTCACCCTGCCAGTGGGACCCCGGAAATTGTAAACCAGACGCCGGGCTCGCCCCACTAGCGCGCAGGAGGCGCTCCTGCCCCTCTTCTGCTACCCGGTTCTCCTCCTTCCCCCTGTGGCCCTGGAGAGGCCGAGGTTCCACCGGGCTCCCTCCCCTCTGAGAAATGGGGCAGAATGCGCTCCGCACCCAGGGCCAGGAGTCCGGGCCCGCCTTATCTCTGGGACCGCTGGTTTTATTTTCACCTGCCAATCCGTCTCCCCCTCGCGATCCCGCATGGTCTTCCTGCCAAGGGCCCAGGGATCGCGAGAGTGCACCCAGGGTGCAAAAGAAAGGCTGCGTGTGGCCGGCCTGCACCCTGCTCCACCCGCTCCCTGCCTGGCTCGCACTCAGTCCTAGTCCGCACCCACTTTTTCCGGAACCTCACCCGGGCCTGCACCCCCACGCCCCGCCCCACCCCGCCCGGGCCCGCACTCAGCACCTATCCGTGCTGGTCCCCGCCCGCGTACCGCCCTCCGCCCTGCGGAGCGCGATTCCTCCCGTGCCAGCCCCGCTGCAACCCGTCGCCGCATCCTGCAGGCCGGACAACAGGTCTCCCAGCGCAGTGGGGCAAAGGCGACGGCAGGTGCCGCGGGTCTGCGGCTGCTGCTACTGTTGCTTCCACTGATCGGCCAAGGTGAGTCCCGCGGGAGGCGGTGCACCTGGCCCGCTGCGGAGACCGCGCCCGCCTCGGGCGCCCTCACAAATTTGGCGACGCGTTCTTAGTGCCTTTCTATGGGTGGCGGAGACCCAGCCTCGCCTTGCTCGGCTGCGACTCGGCTGAGAGCCGAATGATCCGGAGCTGGCAATGGGCAGGGCTCCTTGGTCGCCGGGCTGCGGGTCCCGGGCGGGGCCGAGCGGCGCCCGGAGGTGCGGCGGGTGGTCTCGGGCTGGAACAGGACGCAGACCAGGCGGCCAGGTCGGTGCCCCGGGACCGAAACGTAGCCGGCGTCCCCGTCCCACCGCGCCTCGTCTGCGTCCCGAAGCTAAACGGACAGATCTTGTCGCCCTCTCGTCGCAGGCGGGCTGCTCCTCCAGCCCCAGCGTGGGGGTGCCGAAAGCACGCGATGTGCGCGGGGAGTTTTATTTTCACCCTCCTCCTCCAGCTCTGAAGCCCGGACCCGCAGAGAGATGCGGCAGGAATCGGTCTTTTCTTAAAGGTTGCTCCTCCCTTCTGCGATTTTGCAGCCCTATCCTTTTAAATCCCCAAAACCTCTGGTTTCTGGGGATGTTCCCCTCGAAGTTGCGCTCAGACTGGCCTGGTCCGCCTGGTGGGGCCCACCGCGGTCCGAGTCCCACTTGCAGCCTTGAGAAGGTTCTACACCGCCTTTCCCAAGCTCCTCAGATACGCTTGAGGTAGGGAGCAGCACGGTTCGCGTGTGCAGCGAAGACGTTGGGCGCTGTGAAACCGCGCTGGATGACCCCAGCACTAGGTGTGGCCTTGCGAAGGCTGCGCACTTCTCCCATCCCCAAATCATGGCAGCATGAACCCCAGGGCTAGAGAATCCTTAACCCGCTTGGTTACACATTTTAGTGTCTCCAGATGCCCCTGACTTGATCTGCTCTTCCAGCTGGGCCACCCTTCCCACTGCTTCCAAAGGGCCTTCTCCAGGAAGGGTGTGGTGTGGGATGTGAGGGCTCTGAGATGAAGGAGGTGGGGGTCACCCTACCTCTAGCCCTCCAGCCCTGCACAGCCCATTCCCTAACTCTGAGGGTGCATTCTGGTGTTGGCCAGGTTGGGAAACCATTTCCCTCCTGATGGAAGACTGGGGAGGGGGGTGTCTGATCCTATTTTTGGGACTTGGGGTCACAGTCCTGCAGGTGGAAGATCGGTTCAGGCTGGCTGGTAGGGAGGGGAAGAGCCTGGGGCAGAAGTAAACGCTGGTGTTTTGAAGCTCTCTGCAACTCTGGGGTTGCAACTTTGTAATCGTAGTCATGGGTGTTGGTACTGGGTGAGCTGCAAGACTGTGCAGTGGCTGGCCTGCAGAGGACAACCCCTTGGCCTTCCATGGCTGCAGGGGCTGGCCTGTGGCACTTGGCAGTAATGCAGCTAGTTTCTGGGATGAGACCCCCAGCCATGGAGTCAGGTGGCTGTAGACAGCCTCCTCAGCCCAGAGAAGGGATACCTAGGAAGTCATAATTGGTAGTGCTGGGGATGGAGATGTGGCTGAGCACTCTGGGGCTTCTGAGCCACCCTCTAGAAAAGAGACTCCAGGGGCTCACATGGCCCAGGAAGGCAGGAGCACCCAAACTTCAGGGAGCCCACTTTTGGACCAAGGTCTTCACTGGCTGACTCTGCTGCTTGAAAGTGGGGGCTTTCCCCATTTCTACTCTCCACAGATACCTCCCTGCACTGGAAGCTCCCATCTTTGCTGGGTAACTGGAGTGGGGAGAGGGGAGGATGAGGAAGAAGCAGCGCTGCCTCAGGTCTGATGGGGGTGGGCTGGAGGGGTGGCCAGGAGACAGAAACTGACTCCCTCACTCCCCACACCCCCTGTGTGCACGTTCTTGCACAAACCTCCAAAAAATGTGCCAATCCAGGTTCAGCCACCCTGATTCGGGAGCCCCTGGGGTCTCAACTTTAAGGAAGGTCAGATGTTGCTGTGCCTTTCCCACCTCTGCGTCCCCCTTGTCTTAAGCAAATGAGGCAGGTGCTGCCAGCACACCCAATGGGGAGCTTGAAGCCTACTGGGCTGGGGCTGGGTACTGTCTGGCTGTTGGCTCACCTTCTCATTGAATACCTGCAAGGAGTGTGGGGCTGCTTCTAGGTGAGGACTCAGCAGCTGCCATCAGGCCTGTCTGACTCTGGAACCAGCACACCCCTTGGCTTGGCCATCAAGGGTGGACACTAGGGGAGAGGAACTGATGAGGGCCAGGAAAGGGAGGATGGCTCTGAGCCTGCTCTTCCCTCCCCAGTGCTCCTCCCCAGTCTACCTGCCTCAGGGCTCAGGGGCCCTGGGGTCAGCATGCTCCAGAGGTGGAGTAAAGGAGATGCTGTGCTCAGCCACCCTGATTCCAGAGCCCCTGGCATCTCAAATTTATTTGTGGGGCAAGAGCATTGCTGAAGGTGGGGTCTGGGGAGCAGCCCTCAGGGACATGCTTACTGAGCTAGCTCTGTCCAGGAGGCAGGTTGTCAGTGAGGATGGATCCCTAAAATGCTGGTCAGCAGCTAGGAGGTATGCCAGATGGTGGTGGGGAGGGTGCAGCCAGGACTTCCAGGCTGCAGGACTCAGGATGAGGGCATGGCCCTTCTCCCCAGTGCTACAAGTCATGCCCAGGCACTGTGGAGACAACACAGAGTTGGAGAAGTTCCCCCTACCTACACTTGGTTGTATTTTGCCACCTTTTCTTCCATTCTGTTTATGTGGCTACATTTTGCTGACTCTGTGACTGCAGCCTCCTCCTTCCTGGACCCTGCAGGCCCTCCTGGCTGGGTTGTGCAGCTACTTGCCCCAGCTAAGCCTAGGCTCCTGGCCTTGGCTGCTTCTCTACATTTTGGGGGGACAAAGTAGAGAAGCAGATAATCATCAATCTTGACCATTCTAGGCAGATTGCTTCTATGTAGTTTCTGGTGTGGCTCCCAGGCTGTTTGTGGGTCAGAGTTCTTTGGTCATATGTGGTCTTGCCATTGTCTGTTTGCATGTTCTGTGTTCCCCTTTTGGGTCATTTTATAGCTTGTGAGAGGTTGATCAATGCAAGGAAGTCTAGAGATCCAGATATTCACTGTTCAGGGTTGGTTTGATTAATAGACAACTCTATCATGAGGTCCTCTTGATGATTTAGCTTTTGAATCATGGTGATCATCTGACAAGAGAGCAGCTGTGAAAAAACATTTAAGACTGGGTAGAGCATAGTGTGCCAGCATCATGACTGCTCTGACAAGAACAAGAACAATTCATAGTCACTTCATATGCTTTGAACCAAGAATCCCAACTGCCCAATCCAAACCAAGAACAAATTCCATCCAGGCCATAAGGATCATCCTTAGAGGGCTAGGTAGCTTTTGCCTTAAGGTGATGTGTAGCCTGTTCTACCTTGCCTATTTCATTTACCCAAGTAGAGCACAAAGTATTAGCAATTGCACAGATGCCACTATGATTAGCCAACAAGAGATCTAGAGCAATGACATTGTAAGTTGCTACTTATGCCACCAAGTTGAGTCTGATCTGGATTCCATCTAGGGCAGAGGTGACATCACCAATAACTTCTGCCAGAGTCAGTGATAAGTTTCTTACTTTCTTATGTGTATGATTCCCACCACTGGGAACACTGCTCTGTTTACATCTACAATGAGCTAGTACTTTTCCCAGGTAGTGTGCCTGATTAACAAAGATTAGCCTCATTTTGGAGCTCACATCTGAGTTGGAATTTTCAGCCTTGCTGATTTATAGAATCAGGATCTCTGTGTAAAGACAATTCTAAGATACTTTCCTAAAGTACATGAGGTGTTAGTATGAGGCAAACAGGACAAGGCATTTAAGTCACAGAGGAAGTAGTGCCCAACAGGGCACAAGGAGATACAGGAAAAAGTGGTTTGTTCATGACACAAGGTTGGAAAGGCCTTACATTAGCTGGGTTACATATTTATGAGTTGCTATTAGTCTCTTGTAGGTGGCAAGTATTTTATCTGTTCCCTGTGAAAGTAGTTGAATTCAAATTTAGATTTACCTTGGATCTGATCAACAAATTATAATAATTAGTTCTCTTTCTGGGAGAGAGGGATACTAGCAAACTCACAGATTGATGTATTTTAGGTCATTTGTCCATGTTGGTGCAAGTGGAAATTCCATCATCTGTAATTCCCTATGGTCTTGATTGATGAAACCAAAATTACCTAGAGGTTTTCATCATAAGGACATGGTGATAGATGGCATATCCATAAATTGGTAAGATTGAGGGGAGTGGCTATTGTTTGGGATAATCTATGATGGCATTAGATTGTGTATATTCTGACCTAACAAAGAGGAAAGAAGAGAGAATTAAGGGCCATTATTGGTGGGAGATAATCAGGTGTCTATAGAAAATTAAAAGAAGAATAAGCAAACAGATTTGAAAAAAAATTTAGACATGGGTCATGATCTGACATCTTGGATGAAAGTTGTTCACTCTCTGAGATTGTCAGCTTGTTCTGAGTATATTGAGTCAGCTATCTACTTCAAAGATTTGCTGCTGCTTTTAGATGATCTCTTAGAATCCTCAGTTTGAGGTTCCCTGTTATAATAGCCTTCTAATCGTGTGTAATCCTGGATTGTTTCTTTTGTTGTGAAATGTGAAACTAAGGAATAATTCCATGAATTTTCACTGATGCAGTTGTTATTAACAGCACATAAGTTCCTTTTCAAAGAGTTTCATAAGTTGTTTTTCTTTTACTCTCTTCAAATGGATGAAATATCCTAGTCCAAGATAATGAAGAGGCTGTTTAGAAAATAGTTGTGAGAAGGTGGCCTTAACCTGTTGGTTTTAGTACTGGATACAGTACATGAGTCCCTTGCAATATTTTTCCATATCTACATGCATCAGGGCAGGGTCTAGTATGGGAGGGAAATCCTTAAACACATGGGCCTTCCAATTACCAGTTTATAGGGAATAAATAATATGCCCCAATGAGACTGGACCAAATTGTCATAAGAATTAGTGGAAGTACCTTTGGCCAAAGGAGCCCAAGGCCTTCTGAAAGCTTTGCTAATTTTAATTTAAGGATTTCATTGGTTCTTTCAACCTCTCTAGAAGATTGTGGGTAGTAAAAAAGGTATCATTTTTGAGTAAGGGGTAATGCCTTATAGAGTTGTTGTCTAATTATTTCTTTAATGTGTGTGCATTGGCCACTTGATATAAAGTTGGTGTGGTGGATTGAATTGTGTACCCCAGTTTGGATATGTTCTCAATCTTAGTCCACATTCTGGTGGGTGTGGGTCCAATGTAGATAAGATCTCTTCACTGTTACCTCAGTAAGGTGTAGCCCAACTGAATCAAATTGGAGTTCAATCTGGATTACTGGAGTCCTTGTAAGCAGAAGAGGATGGAGAAGATGCTTCATGTTCATTGCCATGTGACAGAAAATCCAAGGAACCTCAAAGATTTCAACTAGCATAAAGATACTGACCCCAGGAAGAAGTAAGCCTTCTAGCCTCTGAAACCATGAGCCAGTAAATTTCTCTTGTAAAGCTAACTCATTGCATGGTGCTTGTTTTAGCACACAGGAAATTAGAACAGTTATTTTTGGTAAAAGAATGTGGAGTGCTGCTATGACAAATCCCTAAAAATATGAAAATGGCTTTAGAATTGGGTAATGAGCATAGGCTGGAAGAATTGTGAGATGCTTGTTAGATAAAGTCTATTTTGCTTTGAAGAGACCACTAGTAGGAATATGGACATTAAAGGTACTTCTGATAAGTCCTTAGAAGTACATAATTAATGTGTTACTGGAAACTGGAGGAAAGGTGATCCTTGTTATACAGTGGCAGAGAACTTGACAAAATTGGGTTCTGATGTTCATTCATAGGCAGAACTCAAAAGCAATGAGCTTGGATATTTAACTTAGAAGATTTCCAAGCTAACTCTTGAAGGTGCAGCCTAGTTTCTCCTTGTAGCTTATAGTGAAATTAGAGAGGAAAGAGATAAACCAAGGATTGTACTGCTAAGCACAAGGAAATTAGCAGTTGATAATTTGGAAAATTATCAGCCTTTCCAGACAGTGTGCTCCCCAACTAGGGCCAGAAGTCACTCTATCAGGGACCCTCTGAGTTTCCAGGTAGTAAGTCTCTAGAGAACAGGGCCCAATGTGAACATTTAACTGAACACTTTGCTGTACATGGATCCAGTCAACCATTTCCATGGAAAAAGGATTAGAAATGCAGTTATCCAGGAAGGATCTGCAGAAAATTCTATTTTCTGATGACTTGGAATCTCTTGAACCACATGCAAAGCCAACAAGATTTTGACAAATTTTTATGAACAGAAGCAATGTGTGAAGGGAAGAATGACTTCAAGAGCAGAACCACAGAAGCAGAGGCCTAGAATGAAGAGATTTCAGACCAAGAGGGTGGGACCACCCATGTATGTGGAAAGGGCATGCTCACTTCTGTGCTTAGATGGGGCAAGACATCTGCCCTGGAAGAGGTGGGACTTGCACCCCATTGTTTATGCAGAGTAACACCACTCCAATGCTTGTAGGTGATACCTGCACACCACCATTAGTGGAGAGCCTGGTTGCCATTCTGATGCTTAGAGAGGATGGGGCCTTTACCCCAGTGTTCAGGGAGAACATGGCCACTGCACAAGCCTCTGGAAAGGTGTGGGTGCTGGTCCATTGGGCCTGGAGGACAGATCAATCCATATATGACTCTCAGATCTTGAAATCTAATGGAGTTTGCCCTGCTTGGTCTCAGACTTGTTTGGGAATCGTGACCCCTGTTTTCTTTCCAAGTTCTGCCTTCTGGAATGGAGCTGTTTATCCTATTCCTGCTCCACCATTGTATATGGGAAGCAGGTAGCTTATTTTCTACGTTTCACAGGTCCACAGACAGAGGGGATTTTTGCTCTTGAATGGACACACCTATGACTGATTTTGATGAGACTTTGTGCTTAGCATTGTTGCTGAAATGACTTAAGACTTTGGAGATGTTGTGATGGAATGAATGTATTTTGCATGTGGGAAGAACATGTATTTTTGGGGGCCAGAGGGTGGACTGTGGTGGATTTACTTGTGCACCCCAGTTTGAACATGTTCTTGTTCTTGGTCTGCATTCTGGTGGTTGGGACCCATTGTAAATAAGATCTCTACAAGGTGTTACTTCAAATATAGTGTGATCCAACTGAATCAGGTTGGGCTTTCATCAGAATTACTGGAGTCCTTATAAGCAGAGTGAAAGTCAGATAGAGATAAAAACCATGGGGAACATCCAGAAGCTGGAAGTCAAGGGAACCCAGAAGAGAAAGAAGATGCCACCATGTGCAATGCCATGCAATAGAAAATCTGAGGAAACCTCAATATTGCTGCCCAGCCAGAAGATACCAACCCTGAGAGGAAGCAAGCCTTCTGGCCTCTAAAAATGTGAACCAATAAATTCCTGTTATTAAGCCAGCCCATTGCATGTTGTTTGTTTTAATAGCCAGGAAAATCAAAGATTGGTATGTTCCATGTTGGAAACACAAAATGAAGAAGCATTGTAGCAACTATAAGGGCTGCAGCTTTTCAGTAAGGAGATGCTTCCAACTATCCTGAAAATAGACATACAATAACTAAAACATATTCAAGTCCCATGGAGTTTGGGAGGTGGATAACATCTATCTGAGGATGTTCAAAGAGCCCATGAGGCTTTGGTTTTTGGCCATGCCCCAACTTTGCAAATTTTCCAAGATTATATTGACATGTGAGACATAACCTCAGCTGTATTTTTAAAGGGTTCCTTCCAGTTTTGATTTTAGATAGTAACCAGTATGTCTGTACCCTATGAGTGGTTTCACAGAGGAATTTAGCTAATATCCATTTGAATTCATCTGGGGCAAGTAAGTAGTTATATCTTGGGTGCACCGGAGATTATTGAAGGGTACAACAAGATTTTTTCCATTTTTCCTTTTCAGAATCAGGGACTAAATAATGTTGATATTTCATACTATCCTCTTAGACTCCCTCCAAAGATTTACCCTTTGAGGCTTTAGAAGGATCATAACCTTGGTTAAGGCAGCATGTTTTGTATAATTATTTGCTAGAGCATTTCCTTTAGCTTCCATATTACCTCTTTTCACATGAGCTTCCACCTTTATAAAAGACACCTCTTTAGGGAGTAGTAAAGCATTGGAAAATTTCTTAACTTGCTGTTCACTTTGGTGGGAGTTCCAGCAGAATTGAGAAGCCCCTATTATTTCCAAAGTATCTGAAAGCCATGTACTAACCCCAAAAGCATATCAGCTATCTGTATATATTTACTCTCTGGTCTTTGGCCAGTCGACAAGCTCAAGTAAGTGCAGTAAGTTCCACCATATGGGCTGATTTTCACTCAGATAGAGGACTGTATTCTGAAGGAGAGTTTAAAATTACTGACAGTGTATCCTCCTTGATAATCTCCTGTTTCAGTTTTGATGTATGATCCCTCAAAAATAATATTAAGTATGAGTTCTCAATGGGAGTCACTAATATAAATCTGAGCACAAACACTTCCCTAATAGGTCAGCCATGAGGTTTTCTTTCTCGGGTAGAGGCAGGAGAGTGGCAGGATTCATGTCATTGCAGCAGTGAATAGTATCATCAGAGGGAGATGGCAACCATGCCTCATAAGAAGTTAATCAGCTGGCTGAAAAGTGCTGTGTTCTTAATCAGTAGTACTATCTGCATTGCATGAGGAACCATGAAGTGAAACAGGGAGCACAGGATTATTTAAGCAGAATCATCAGCAAGTTTTGCAGCAGCAACTCTTTCCCAAAGACAAAAGGGAAAAGCCTTTTCAACAAGATCAATGATATCACTATAGTAAGCTATGTGTTTGTGATGGTTCCTGAGGGCTTGTCAAGATTCTCATGCACAAGTAGGCTGAAATGGAGTTTTGTACTTATAGGTGCCCATGGAAGGAGGCCTTCTTCAGATTATAGAAGGCTTGTTCATGTTTGAGGTTGCAGAGGGCCGGACCCCTTCCAAGGAGTTAGCTAGTTCATAAAGTGTCATTATCTCAGAAAAAAAGAGGCACCCATTGTCTGCAAAATCCAGTTAAACCTAGAAATCCTCTCAAGGGTTATTTTATGAGGAGTCTAGGATAAATGTGGATACTTATTAATCTATCAGGAGAGAGTAGTTTCCCCTCCTTACATAGGTCATGCCTTAAATAATGGACTATGTTTGGGTAAAATTTTAATTATCTTTTGAAACTTTATGTCCTTTTCAGCTAAGGCTGAGAGCAATTAAATGAAATCCTTTTTATAGGCTTCCTTTTTCTCTGAATAAAGAAGGAAATCATCTACATATTGTACCAGAACTGAATCACTATGGAAATTTAGATATTTTAAGTCTTGATTGGGGCCTTGGGGAAGTGGAAGGGGTTTTTACTGGATCCCTGGGACATGACCATCCAGGTGTACTGTTGTTTTCCCCAGGTGAAGGAAAGAGGGTGCTGACTTTCCTGGCCCAGAGTCACACAATAAAGAGCAGAGCAAATGTCCACTAAAATGAAGCATGTGGTTCCAGGAGGAATTGATGATGGGATGGCTTTTGATTAGGTACTCCTGTAAAACAGGGGGTAACGATTTTGTTGATAGCCCTGGGGTCTTGACTGTTCAAATCTATAGCCTTATCCATTTGGTTTTTTGACTGACAGGAGTGTTACCCAAAGACTAGTGCAGGGTATGAGGAAATCTTTGGATATGAGACTTTCAACCAGAGGCTTGAGCTCTTCCTTTGCTACTGGATGTTAAGGATATGGGAAGAAATTTGGGTAAAAGTTTTGTATGATCTCTCTGACCTTTAATAGGTTCTGATCCAATTATTTTTCCTGTATAAGTAGAAGTTTGAGCCCATAGTGTGTCAGGTAAGTGTCAAAATCCTTATCTGAGGTATGCATTCAATGTAGTGGAGAAGGAAAAGATATTTCCAGAGCAGATGCAACCCCTCTGAAATCTCAAAAAGTAACCCCACTGGTATGCATTTCATATTGCAAGTCAATTTGCAATGTAAATATCTCTAATAAATTTATAGTGGTGGTATCATGGAGCAGAAAAGGGCTCAGGGTTACATTTAAGGGCTGGGGGATGGAGAAAATCTGAAGGTTATTTGAAATACAACCTGCCTGGTGTGCCTGCTCTGATAAAGAGCTTCAGCAAGGGTGGCAGGGTTTAATGTAGAAGGCACCCATATCCACCAGGACCTGATGGGGCTGGCCTTACATATTTATGGTTCATTAAACTTGAGTGTTCAAAGAAAAGGCAATGTAATGGGTATTGTTTCCTTCTTTCCACCCTCACTGACATGAATTGAGGGATTTTTGTCTTTTCTTTTGTAAGATGGGACCATCTTTTTCCTAGTGTCCCTTCTATTCAGAATATCCACAAGTGTCCACACCAGTAGGTTGCTGATTTGGAAGTGAATCACCTCATTCATTAGCTTTAGCCAAAAAAATCTTTTACTGAAGTAATATTTGAATCATAATTCCATTTGGAGGCCTCTGCATACCCATAAAAAATGCTGCCTTTTGGGCTTTAGAAGTCCTATTCCTATCTTCTTTAAGGTGCCTCTCAAATGATTTGTTCATGATGAAAATGGCCCCTGAAGGTCCTTTGTGAAGTTATGCCATTTAGACAGGTCAGCACAAGAATTAGGATTATAATGGAGTACATATAAGGAGCTTTTCCTGGAGGAAGAATGAAGTTAGACTTGGGTAACTCAGTGACAGCCAGCAACAGTCAGTCAAAATTTTGGCCACTTCCAAACTCTGACCTCACTGTTTACACCCCCAACTGGAAGAAAACCAAAGAGCTCACTTTCTCTGGATCAAAGCCAAACTCACAGGAGAAAACAGTCAAGATGGAAGAATAACTTTATCTGGTCTTATGGTGAACCCAACAAAGATTTTCCAGGTGGAAACTTCTCCAGTGAGAGCTGGAAACTCACCTCTGTGAGAAGCCAGCTCAAACAGCAGGTTTACAGGGCCTGCACTTGTGACCTACCCTCTAGCTCTTTCTTTATATCAACACTTTTATACAACCAACACAAAACAGGGGCACAAAAGACAGCAAAATGGGAAGAAAAGAAATGGCCTGATTCCACCAAGGATGCTTAATAAATGAGAACCAAAACCACAACCTGGGTACCAAACTAGAAACAAATAGCCACGGAACTCAACACAAAGTGAGTGGAGTTCAGACCCATTGCTGACATTCTACATTAACATGGCCTCAACAAGCCACAAACAGCAAGGCACAAAGAGCCTCTGTGGGTACCACGCCAGGTCAAAGGGTGGGGCCTGTGTTGACAGGCAGTGCACACTGGGTCTTAGTGGGACCACCACAGTAACCGTGCAAATAAATGAAGAACATGTAAATAAGAACAAAGCTCACTTATTCAAAACTTACTAAAACAAGGGAGTCCAACATCATCATTTGCATTTGGCAGACACTCACAGGCAGGGAGAGGAATGGGGAAGCTTTAAGTTAGGAAAATAAAGGGAAGCCTTCAGATATGCTGATTGTTTGGGAAAACTGTTTTGTTTTGCTTTGTTTTTAAACTACATTCTTCTGATGTTAAACAGACCAAAATTTTACTATAGCATTTTTCCACAAGGGAACTATTAATTTTATAATCCCTATTATATCATCCATCATCTGCCATAGAATTTAAACTATGGATTCTCTTCTTTCCCAAATTCACATTAAATAAATTTAGTATTCAACTCAGCTATTAAATAAAAACTAATAAAAACCTAACAGTAAAAATCGATTGCTGGGAGAACCTCAGTTACTTTCAAAACAATAATTCTATTGGAGGATTCAAATGGCACTGTAAAAGAAGTGATAATTAATTCCACTGCTTTGATTTCACAACCCAGATCCTGTCCTGGAATAGCCTCATCTGTTTCTTTTCCAAATTTCAGTTTTCTTAATTGTAAGCTGGGTATTGTAACCTACTTCATAGGACTACTGAGAGGATCAAAAGGGTTAAAACAGGCATAGTGCTGGGCACAGAGCAGGCTCAGAATGTGCTAAACATGGGGCTGAGTAAGATCAATAAGGAAGGAGTGGGATATGGGGAGAAACCCAAAAGGAAAACCCATCATTTGCAGGGCTGGCTGAGGAGGACAAACAATGAAAAGAATGTTTAACATGGAAGGGTTGATTCTATTATTTGCTGCAGCACACTAGGAAGTGAAGTCCTGAATTTTCTTGAGCACAGATACAGACATATCTTTCCAATACTTGGGCTTCCACTCCAGAAAAGATAGAGCCACAGAATTTACTGGATTTGTTCATTCCTTTTTGCAGTGGGTAGACAGCACCTATAATGGGTCAGGGTCCTATTCCTGGCAGTGGCTGGAGAGAATAGGAGAGGCTGAGTCCCTGCTCTCATTGAGCAGACAGTTCCATCCAACTGACAGTGTCCAGTGGCTGCAGAAGGAAAGAGCAGGCAAAGCATTGGCTGGTACTGAGCATGAGGCCAGAGGAAGGTGCAAATGCCCCTGTGTTTTGTGAACTTCCAAACCAAAATCTGTCTTTGTTTCCTAGGGATGCTGTACAAAGCACCACAAACTGGGTGGCTTTAAACAACAGTCATGTATTTCCCCATGGTTCTGGAAGCCAGAAGTCTGAAGCAAGGTGTAGGCAGAACTAGGCTCCCTCTGAAATCTGTAGAGTAGAATGCTTCCTGGGCTTTTGCAGTTTCTGGTAATTCCTGGTAATCTAGGAATGCATGGCTGTACACTGTGCCTTCATCTCTGTGTGTCTCTCTGTGTCCTTTCCTTTATTCCTAAAGTTGCTAGTCATTGTAGGTCCACCCTACATCCAGAATGAGGTCATCTCAAGATCCAGGGCTTGCGTTTCCTCTCTGTGATGCTAAGTGCTGGCCAGAAATACATCTTAAACAAGGGAAGCATGACAGACTCAGACTTGGACTTAGAGCTTCAGAGCTGCCAACCTGGTAACAAAATTCCATGACAGTTTCGTGAGCTGCCATTTATTTATGTCTATTGTAGTAGCACCTTAAGTGTTAAGTATTATAAAGGACTTTTGTTTTATATTCTTGCATTGGTCAATTCTGGGTTCTGAATCATTTGCCAGAGTCTACCAAACTCTCTTACTCTTCTAAGAGAGCATAACTCACATTTTCATTCACACTTGTGAGATAAATAAACTCTGTGGCAGGCCCAGTTACCAAAGGAGTGATTTACACTAGCCAAACTCATGCAAGACTGATCTCTCTAGCAAAACAGTTAAGCCAGCCAACCACATGGAAAATTGAGATACAGTGAATTTGAGCCATGCCCTCTGCTCAAGAAGCTGGTCATGTGACAGATTCTGGGTGATGGAACGTTCCTTGCCCATTTTAATTGTAGTCAATTTAACATGTTTATTGAATATTTACCATGTGAAAAGTACTGATTGAAATTGAAAATACATCCCTATCTCAGGAGCTCATGGACCCATGAAACCTATCACTAGATGAATTCACCACACTTGTGTCAGATTGGAGGTGGGGTGGTAGAACTGTAAATATTTACATGTGCTCAGAAAGGACACTAGCAGGAAGTGAAACCTTGTGGTTGGGCAGACTCTGGAAAATTCAGCAAGTCTGGCTCAGAAATCTGCTGCCCAGACCCTGTCAGCCAGGAGGGTACACAGAACAGATTCAAGGAGAACAAGTGGGTTGAAAAGAGATAGCCAATGAAAGTGGCTATGAGCAGTGCAAGTTCTCTTCTCCTGGAAGACCACTTCTGCACACACACACATCCCCCTCTTTTGCCCACCCCCCACCCCTCCACCCCATCCCCCCAAATGCTGCCCAAGTCCCAGCAAGATCATTTAATTCTGACAATAAGCTGCTGACTGCTTGCTGCCTGCCAGGCACAGCGCTGGATGCTTCAAATGCAGTATTGCCTCTAAACCTCCCAGGGACCTTAGGAAGCACAGGGAGGGCATCTTTACTATCCCCAAAACACAACTGACAAGACTGAGGCTTAGAAAGGCTGATTCCAGAGAGCCTGCCAAAGGGGCAGGAAGGAAGAGGGGCTTGGCTGGGGTTAGGATCCAGAGCCAGCACTTAGCACCCCCCCCCCCCATTCTCTGCCCACACCCAGGCAGGAGCCACACTGCTGGGTGCCCCCTCTCCTTCTCTGGCACTGGGAGCTTGGAGGGCAGGGCCTGGCTCAAAGTTGTCTGCTTCAGGAAGGCTTTGGTAAAGTAAGTTCATTCGAGGATAGTGGAGAGGTGGGTGGGTTTTTTTGGTCTTTTTGGCCCCCACTCACTAATATCATACAATGACATCCTCCAATCAATTTTCCAGGACTTCTGCCTGCACATTCCCTCACTGAACAGAGAAGAAAAGAAGTGCAGCACCTTGCCTGGGCCTCAATGCCAGGATTGGGCTCCCTCCCCAGCCCTTGCCTCAAAGCTCAGCATGCCTGGGGGTCCTTGAAGCATGGGGTGGTGGTCTCCAAAGCCATCATTCCTGAGCTCAGGGCCCTCTGATGGGCAAACTTGGAAGATGTGCATTCCTGCACAACATGGTGCCCACATCAGGAATTGACAGCAGTGGGTGTAGGTTTTCCTTTGTCTGCCAGCAGCCCTGCACTTGGGCTCTACCCCAGCAGACCTCCTAGGCCACTGTCTGACCAGCCCTCCACCTCATTTTTGGGGTGAAAACACACACACATATTTTTCAACAGATAATGGACTAATGCACACCAGGTACAATATTGAGTTTTCTATGCAAGGTCCTGGCTGTGGTGCACAGCACAGCTGAGACTGTGTGGGTGGGGGGAGGTGGGTGGGGCAGACATGCACTGTGATGGTGGTCTCATTTCCTTGCACCCTCCAGAAGTGGCAATTGTCATTCAGCTATGCACCTGGGGGATAGTGGCAGAGGTGGCTGAAGGGGCTCCAGTGTGTATGACCTTGCTAGGAGTGTCTGCAGCCCAGGAAAAGGGGGCATGATGGCTACTCAGCCTTGACACCCAGGCTCCTGGTCCCTGTCCCTGTCAAGTCACCTGGTAGAAAGCCCTCTGTAGTCTGCTCAGGTTTCAGCAAAAGCAGCTTGGTATTCTTCTGAAGACCATGCTGCCAGCAGACCACTGGTTTGTGTGTCAGTGTTTTATTTTTTTTTAAATCAGCCCACCACTCTCTGCTCCTCTCAGTGGATGAAATTTTTAGTTAGCTGTCCTCTGTCTATTGCATTAAAATGTTGTTTTCTGATCACATCCTCTCTCTACTTCTGACAGCAACTGGGGTGCTTTTGTGGGAATCAAGCTTCCTTTGTATGTGATGGATTGCTTTTCTCTTGCTGCATTCAAGATTCTCTCTTTTCTTTGGTGTTTGATAAACTGATTATTAAGTGTCTTGGCATAGATCTATTCAGTTCTATTCTGTTTGGGGTCTACTGCACTTCTTGGATCTGTAATTTTATGTCTTTCATAAGAGATGGAAAATTTTCATTGATTATTTCCTCTATTACAGTGTCTGCCCCTTTTCCCTTCTCTTCTCCTTCTGGGACACCCATGACACATATATTTATGTGCTTCATGTTGTCATTAAATTCCCTGAGACTTTGCTCATATTTTTTCCATTCTTTTCCCTATCTGTTCTTTTGCATGTAGGATTTCAGTTGTCTTGTTCTCCAGTTCATGAATGTTTCCTTCTGCCTCTTGAAACCTACTGTTGTAGTCTCCATTTTGTTTTTCAACACTTGTTTTGTGCCTTTCATTTCCATAGATTCTGCCTGATGTTTTTTCAAACTTTCAATTTCTAACTTATGTTCATTCAATGTTTTACTTATATCCTCCATCTCTTCATCACATCTTCCCTGAACTTGTTGAATTGATTTAGCATTAGTTGTTTCAATTCCTGCATCTCAGTTGAAGTTTCTTTCTTTGACTGGGCCATATCTTCATTTATCCTAGTGTGATTTGTGGTTTTCTGTTGTCTAGGCATCTGGTTTCCTTGATTACCCCAATCAGATTTTCCCAGACCAAAATGGGCTCAGGTTTCTGAGGGGGGAAATACTCAGTACAGGTTTCCCTGAGGGTATGTCTTAGAAGATTGAAACACTTTCCTGTGAGACCTCTAGCCACTGTGTTTTCCCTAACCTGCCCAGAAGGTGGTGCCTGTCAGCCTGTCACTCCTGACTGGTAAATAGTTGTAAAGAAGTGGGGACCCTATAATTTTCAATTTAAGTTGTTTCTGGATTGATGGCTTCCCCCAGGCCCTTGGGTCTGAGTTCTGAAGGGAGGGCAGGCACTTAGGCTGGAACCAGCCTCCCTCCTCTTGTGAATGATACACCCCCCATGGAGTTATCTTCTGCATTTGGGTCACTTCTTTGTCTCTCTGACTCTGTTAACTAAACCCCTGTCTGGGTCAGAGCACTGTGAACTGAAAATGGCTGATGCTCTCACCACTGAGCCACTCGGGTCTAGAGACAGAAAAAGGAAAAGAAAGCCACTTTTCAGAGCCAGTCCATGGCCCTCTAGTTCTCCCATCAGCCAGAGATAACAACTGGTCTCCTGGACTCCCATTCCCAGGGCACAGGCACCTTCTGGCTCTCTAAGGTCAGTCTCTAAAAGTCTCTGCATTTTTTTGACTTTTTTTAATTAATGTTTTTCTCTCTGTCAACTCCACCTCCTCTCCACTGGGAATGACATCAGGATAATTTGCTGCTTGTTAGGGATTTGTCTATGTTTGTAGCTTGTATTCAGAAATCCACATTTGTTAATTAAAATGCTTGTTGGAGCTAGACTGAGTTATTTTTGCTGGCTCTGGGAATGCTACTTTTTCCTAAAGTGAGGTATTGCACCTCAGCCTGCCATGGGAGGTGGGGGGCTCTGGGCATGTTTCTTCAGTTTTCACTTACAGCTTCTATGCTGCAATCTCAGCAATTCCACCCAATCTAGGTTGGTGTACGATGCATAGACTGTCTTGGTTGTCCCCCAGTAGTTCCAGATTATTTACTAGTTGTTCCTGGTTATTTATTAGTGGCCCCAGGTGATTAACTAAACTCCACACCTCTCTATGCTGCCATCTTGCCCCACCACCTATGCTGCTGATTTTGATGACTCTGGTTACAGTTTATGTACTTATGATTGGAATATGAACCAGAGAGAATGAAGGTTTGTGTGCACTGATAACTCAATTCTGTATATGAGCAAATGAATGAAAAACTTACTCCCTTACAGTTTTGAAAGCCAGAAGTCCAAAATCAGTTTCACTGAGCTGAAATCAAGGTATGGTGGGTCAGCACTCCCTTCTAAGTCTCTAGGGAAGGATTCTTTGCTTAGCCTTTTCCAGCACCAAGAGCTGCATTCCTTGGTTCACAACCCCTTGCTCCATTTTCAAAGCTTATTGCAAAGCATCTTCACACCTCTTACCACATGGTCTTCTCACTGGTCTGTAGTCAAATCTCCCTCTGCTTTCCTCTTATAAAGATGATTGTTATCAAATTTATAGGGCCAAATCAGAGAATACTGGATGATATACTATTCTTAAGATGATTAACTTTATCATATTTGCAAAGATTCCTTTTCCATTTAAGGTGATATTGCAGATCCAAGGGAATATGACAGTTATTTGGGGGTCATTTTTCAACCTGCCATACAGCTGTCACACTAGACATTTGATAGCTTCTAAGGAGTGTTCTCAAATTTAATATCTACCCCACTGTGTTGTTGAAAGAGTTGAGTGTGTGTTTGTGGAAGAATAAGCATTTTGGGCATTGTCTTGGATACAAATTAGTGCAAAAGGAAAAATATTGTGAAAATAGCATCACTGAATTCCATATAGAAACATGAATTAAATGGGAAGTTTTTAAGAATTAGAGGGTAATTCTTACTGGCATTGTTTTAAGGAGTTTTTGGATTCTGTATGTGTCATGGAAATATTGTGACCAAATGGAGAAGGGCAATGAATACCATGAAGTTATATTTTTCTCTGTAAAGTTGGCATCATTAACAACTTAAACTGAGAGGGCAAGGCAAGATGGCAGCATAGGGAGGTGTGGAATTTAGTTAGTCCCTTACACCAACTAGTAATGAGCCAGGAACAACTAGGAAGTAATTTGGAACAACTGGGGAACATCCATGACCAGTCTGAAAGGGGTAAAATGGCTGAAATTGCAGCATAGAACTGCAAGTAAAACTCCCCAAACTGTGGAGTTGGTGTCTCTTCCCCACTGTTATGGAAGGCTGAGTTGGAACATTTCCCAGTGGGCAAAAGGAGCAGTCTCTTCTGGGAGCAAGGGAAGGTAGCTTAACCAAGCTCCAATTGTGGTGTTATAAATATATATATATCAGTCTTTTGTCAGATACATGGTTTCCAAACTTTTTTTCCCATTGGGTTGGCTGCCTCTTCACTTTTTGACAAATTTCTTTGAGGTACAGAAACTTCTAAGCCTGAGCAGTTCCCATTTACCTATTTTTTCTTTTCTTGCTTGTGCTTTGGGTGTAAAGTCTAGGAAGTAGCTGTCTAATACAAGGTCTTGAAGATGTTTCCCTACATTATCTTCTAGGAGTTTTGTGTCACTGTCTTTTACATTGAGATCTTTGATCCACTTTGAGTTAATTTTTGTGTAGGGTATGAGGTAGGGGTACTTTTTCATTCTTTTGGATATGGATATCCAACTCTCCCAGCCCAATTTATTGAAAAAACTTTTATGTCCCAGTTCAGTTGCTTTGGGGACCTTATCAAAGATCAGTTGGCCATAGATCTGGGGGTCTATCTCCAAATTCTCAGTTTGATTCCATTGATCAATATGTCTAACTTCTTGCCAGTACCAGGCTGTTTTGACAACTGTGGCTTTATAATAAACTTCAAATTCAGGGAATGTATGCCCCCCCCCACTTTGTTTTTTCTTTTTGAGTGTTTTTAGCAATTCAAGGCATCTTCACTTTCCAAATAAATTTGATAACTAGCTTTTCCAAGTCTGCAAAGTAGGTTGTTGGAATTTCGATTGGGATCTCATTGAATCTGTAGTTGAGTTTGGGCACAATGGACATTGTAATGACATTGAGCCTTCCTATCCATGAACATGGAATATTTTTCCATCTTTTAAGGTCCCTTTCTATTTCTTTTGGTGGATTATGTAGCTTTGTTTGTTTTGGTCTTTTACATCTTTGGTTAAGTTTATTTCTAGATACTTGATTTGTTTAGTTGCTATTGAAAGTGGTATCTTTTTCTTCAATGTCTCTTCACTTTGTTTATTTCTAGCATAGAAACATTACTGACTTATATGCGTTAATCTTGTGTCCCAATATTTTGCTAAATTTGTTTATTAGCTCTAATAGCAGTATCATTGATGTCTCAGGGTTTTCTATATATAAGATCACATCATCTGCAAATAAGGACAATTTTAATTCTTTATTTCCAATTTGGATGCCTTTTATTTCTTTATCTTGCTGGATTGCCCTGGCTACCACTTCTAGCACAAGTTGAATAACAGTGGAGACAGTGGGCATCCTTGTCTTGTTCCTTATCTTAGAGGGAAGGCTTTCTGTCTCTCATCATTGAGTACTATGCTGGCTGTGGGTTTTACATATATGCTTTTTATCATATTGAGGAAGTTTCCTTCAATTCTTTCCTTTGGAAGTGTTTTTATCAAAAAGGGATGTTGGATTTTGTCAAATGTTTTTCAGCAACTATTGAGATGATCATTTGATTTTCCCTTTTGATTTGTTAATGTGTTGTAATACATTGATTGATTTTCTTATGTTGAACCATCCTTGCATGCCTAGAATGAACCCTACTTGATCATGGTGTATGATTTTTTTAATGTGTCTTTGGATTCAATTTGCAAGTATTCTTTTGAGAATTTTTGCATCTATATTCATTGGGGAGATTGGTCTGTAGTTTTCCTTTTTGTAGCATCTTTGCCTGGTTTTGGTATTAGATTGATGTTAGCTTTATAAAAGGAGTTAGGTAGTGTTCCATTTTCTTCAGTGTTTTGAAGTGTTTAAGTAAGATTGGTGTCAGTTCTCTTTGGAAACTTTGATAGAACTCCCCCTGCAAAGCCATCTGGCCCTGGACATTTACTTCTGAGAAGCTATTTGATGACTGATTGGATCTGTTTGCTTGTGATTGATTGGTTGAGGTCTTCTATTCCTTCTCCGGTCAGTCTAGGTTGTCCACAAGTTTCCAGGAAATTGTCCATTTCCTCTATATTATCCAGTTTGTTGCCATACAGTGGTTCATAGTATCCTCTTATAATTTTTTATATTTCTTTGGGATCCACTGTAATGTCACCTTTCTCATTCATTATTTTGTTTATATGGGTCTTCTCTCCTTTTGATTGTCTCAGTCTAGCTAGGGGCTTGTCAATTTTGTTGCTCTTTACCAAGAACCAAATTTTGGTGTTATTTATTCTATTTTTTGTTCTCTGTCATTTATTTCTGCTTTAATCCTTTTTTCTTTACTTCTACTTGGTTTAGGATTGGTTTGCTGTTCATTTTCTAGCTTCTTCAGTTGCTCCATTAGTTCTTTGATTTGAGCCCTTTCTTCCTTTTTGATGTATGTGTTTAGTGCTATAAATTTCCCCCTCAGTACTGCTTTTGCTGCATCCCATAAGTTTTGATATGTTGTGTTCCCCTTTTCATTCATTTTATATTTAGCAGCTTCCCTTGCTCTTTCTTCTTTAACCCACTGATTATTGAGGAGTGTGTTGTTTAACTTCCAGATATTTGTGAATTTTCTAAGTCTCTGATGGTTACTGACTTCTAATTGTATTCCATTGTGGTCAGAGAATAATATCAAACTTTTTAAATTTATTGAGGCTTGTTTTATGTCGCAGCATATGATCCATTCTGGTGAAAGTTCCCTGAGCACTAGAGAAGAATATGTATCCTGGTGATTTGGGATGTAATGTTCTATATATGTCTGTTAAATCCAATTCATTCATCAGATTGTTTAGGTTTTCAATTTCCTTATTGGTCTTCTGTCTCATTGATCTATCTATAGGAGAGAGTAATGAGTTGAAGTCTCCCATAATTGCTGTGTAAACATCATTTGTTTCCTTTAGTTTTGCCAGTGTTTCTCGCATGTATTTTTTGGCACATTGATTGGGTGCATAAACATTTATGATTATTTCTTCTTGTTGAATTGCCCCTTTTAATATTATGTAGTGGCCTTCTTTGTCTCTCATAACATCCTTGCTTTTAAAATCTATTTTATCTGAGATTAATGTTGATACTCCTGCTTTCTTTTGGCTGTAGCTTGCATGAAATATTTTTTCCATCCTTTCACTTTTGATTTCTTTGTGCCTCTGTGGCTAAGATGAGTCTCTTGTATGCAACATATTGATGGTTCATATTTTTTGATCCATTCTGCCAATCTATATCTTTTAATTAGGGAGTTTAATCCACTTACATTCAGTATTACTCCTGTGAAGGTATTTGTTGAATCAGCCACCTTATCCTTTGGTTTATGTTTGTCAGATATACATTTTCCCCTCTCTCAAATTTGAAAGAGAGCTTTGCTCGATAAAGAATTCTTGGTTGGCAATTTTTGTCTCTCAGAATTTTACATTTGTCATGCCACTGCCTTCTTGCCTCCATGGTGGCTGCTGAGTATTCACTACTTAGTCATATTCTGTTTCCTTTGTAAGTGGTGAATTGCTTTTCTCTTGCTGCTTTCAGGACTTGCTCCTTCTCTTCAGTATTAGACAATCTGAACAGAATATGTCTCAGAGTGGGTTATTTGGATTATTCTATTTGGAGTTTGCTGTTCATTTATGGTTTGTGTATTTATAGTGTTTTGAAGATTTGAGAAGTTTTCCCCCAACAATTTCTCTGAATACTTTTCCTAGACCTTTACCCTTCTCTTCCCCTTCTGAGGTACCAATGAGTCTTATATCCAGATATTTTATATTATCTATCATATCCCTGAGATCCATTTTGATTTTTTCAATTTTTTCCCTATTCTTTCTTTTGTTCTTCCATTTTTCCATTCTGTCATCCTCTAGGTCGCTGTTTAGCTGTTCAGCTTCCTCTAGTTGTGTACTATAAGTATCAAGAGTCTTTTTAATTTGTTCAACAATTCTTTTATTTCTATAAGATTGTCTTTTTTTTTTTTTAACTCTTGCAGTTTCTTCTTTATGCTCTTCTAGGGTCTTATTCATGTCCTTTTTATCCTGTGCCATGCTCTCATTGTCTTTGTTTCTTTGATTATTTGCTCCAAGCACTGTGTCTTCGCTGCTCTTTTAATTTGGGTGTTTGGGTTTGGGTTATCCATATCATCTGGTTTCTTCATATGCTTTAAAATTTTCTGTTGTTTTTGGCCTCTTGGAATTTGCTTAACTTGTTAGTGTTCTTGGAGGATATGTAGGCTGATTCAAACTTTTATCTCTAATTTGTCAGATCTACAGCTTTGTGGAGTATACTTTAATCAGCAGGTGACAACTGTGAGCCACCTATTCTCTTCATGCCAGTTCTCCCCAACTTTGGGTCCGTGGTGAGTCAGGGTGTGAGTCTTGTGGGGTCCAATTGGTGCACCAAGTTTGCTTGTGTAGTTGGTGCTACCTGCCCTGAATATGGGGCATGTATCTGAACAGTTAGGTAGGGGGTAGCTATAATAATCAAATCTCACAGGTGTTCCCGGAGATTTAAAGCTGTTGCAGTAGTCTAATCCTTCAGCTCAGTCTTGCCACAGTTTGTCTCTGCCACTGACCCACAAGTCCTTGGTATTGGTGCATGGTTCCTGGAATTTGCTTGTGGGTCCCTCTTCCAAGCCATGCCCTTCTAGGTCCTCTGCTGAGGGAAGACTGTGCTGTGAATAAATAATCACACTGCCTGTACCATAATTTTCTGCCATTCATACCCAAAATCCAGAAAGTCAATCTAAACATGAACAGAATAAATGCAAATTGAGGAACATTCAATAAAATGATTCTTTAACACTCTTCAAAGATGTCAAGATAAAGGAAAATAAGTTATGTAAACAGATTAATGTGAATATATATATACCTGACAATAGAATGCAATGTATGTTATGAGACTGGACCTGTTAGTTTTTTTTTTCTTCCTTCTTTTCTACCATTATTATCATTATTAAGGTTTTTGTTGCTATAAAGGATAATATTGGGGTAATTTGTGAGATATGAGTCAGGCCTATTGAGAAACTAGTACAACACCTAGGTTACATTTCTGATTGTGAAAGTCTTTCTGTGAATTTATAAGAGAATTTCTTTGTTCTTAGATGAAATTCTACAAGAATATATATAGAAAAGTTTTTTCATGCATTAATATCCATGGTTGAGAAAAATGAGGTATTATCAACAGAAAAAGCAAATGCTAACTTGGTGAAAAAAATAAAATATATCACCTTCAGTTTAGGTAGCTGTGCTCCTCATAAAGGCAGATTGTCAGATCAGGGAGAACTGACACTGACTGCCTTTCACTGGATTTGTGAAGAATGTTCAGGATCAGTACCACCTGGAGCTAATCTATTGGGAATCAGCACCTTTGGGATCAGAGGGGCCAGGGAAGTCTTCTTGGAATTTACTTTTCTAATAACATTGATTTCAGAGGATAAACACCAATGTGACACAGCAGGTTGCTCTGTCTCCCAAGGACAGCTCCATGTATAAGGGGGATGCATGGTGGGCTCTCACAGTTTCTAGGGGTAAACTCTCAGAGTCAGGGAAAATGTAGGCTGTCTCCCAGAGCAGGGAATTCCCTAGGGGTCTTTAAAGTTCTTGGACCCAGAACCAAAGAAAATTCCATGGACTCCACCATTCCTGCCTCATGGGAGACCCCTCCACTCTCCCAAATTATGCCTCCAACCCACTCAATACTAAAACTAGAACAGGTCTTCACAATTTCAGCACTGCATCAACAGAATCCTTTGAAAGTCAGCATTTATTCCCAGAGACCTCTGGTGGAGAAAAAATACAGAAGTAAACCCTGACATGAGACAGTCTGAGAAATAAGTGTCATTTCAGGTAGAAACTGTTGACAGGGAAGACTCATCCAAGGAGCTGAAAGTTTCCTTTTTATCAGTTGGTTTCTTTGAATGCACATGTGCATGCCCAGTCACAGAACTTGCTCACAGTGAGCACCAGGGATGCTAAGCACCAAACCACCAATCCATTGGAAGCCTCTGTGCTATGGAAAAAGTTGAGCATGCCCCAACTCAGCCAGGTGCATTTATCTTAAAGCCCCAACAGCCAAACCTACCAGGAATACCCCTGGGAATTTTGGAGAGAATATTCGTGGTCGCCCATAAGCTCAACATGGTCAGTTGTGCAGCTGATCCTTTGGGCTACAGAAGGGCCCCATACTGCTCCTTAAGAACCCTGGGGCTGCAATTCATCCTATCAGTGCCTGCACCTTTTGGTTGCTCTTTCAATTTTCAGGCCTCAGAAGGAGACATTGTATTTGAGGCTTTCACTTAGCAAACTGGTGATCATGGTTAGGTGGGTGGGTGGAGTGGTGATTGGCAATGTGCCTTCTAAGGAAGGGCCTGAAATCTAGGCAGCTTTGAGAACCTGGTCTGAGGCTGTCTTCTCCCCAGGTTCTAGCTGAAATGAGGTTTCATTCCTGCAGTTTTGTAGCACCAGGAATTCCTGCTGTATAACGGTCACCTGTTGGGACAGGTATTCCTATTTGGATTGATGGAAAAGATTCATTAACTGTTGATGTTGATTGTAGGAAATTTTACACATAATATTCAGCAGAGAAATATATATATATATGAAATTTCATGTGTGGAACATGAAATACAGTATATGGAACTAGAAGGAAAGACAGGAATACAAGAAACATTGCAGGGTGTAGCAATGCATAAGTAAATACATGACCTGAATTAACAGTACAGTTTATAATATTAGAAATGTAATTTTAATCAACTGCATTGAAGATACCACATTAATGCAAGCTAGGAACATGATGCTGAGGAAGAATATTTACATGAGATTATTTGTTTTCCTTAGTCATTTGCTCTGTTTTGTTTGAGATATGGTGTTTCTTGTTGTTTGTGGGATGTTTTTAATTTTTCAATGGAGTTAAAAATAAAATTGAAATAAAATGACAAAGTAGTAAAAATTAACATTGAATAAATTATCACACTGATAGCAAAATACTTTTCTGCCATTCTTCCCCAAAACCCAGAAGCTCAATCTAATCATGAACAAATATGGAATAAATGAAAATTGAAGAGCATTTTATAAAAATGATTCTTCACCACTCTTCAAATACATCAAGATGAAAGGAAAAAGATATATATTTGGATTAACAGAATGCAATGTACACTATGAGACTGGACTGTTTGTTTTCTTCTTTTTCTTCCTTCATTTCTTTCATTATTATTATTAAGGTTTTGCTTGTTATAAAGGACAGTATTGAGGTAATTGGTGAGATATGGATAAGGTCTATAGACCCAGAACCAAACAATATTCCTTGGACTCCATCATCCCTGCCTTCTGGGAGTCCCCACCCCTCTCCCAAATTATGCCTCCAAGCCACTCAAAACTAATAACACAGCAGGTTATCACAATTTGGGCACTGCATCATCATAAATTTATGCCAAGACAGAGACCTCTGGTGGGTAAAAATTACAGCAGTACACTCCAGCATTAAGACAGCATGGGAAATAAACATCATTTCAGGTAGCACTTGTGGATAGGGCAGATTCATCCCAGGTACCAAAGTCTTCCTTGATATCAAGCAGTTTCTTGGAATGTGAGTCTGGATATCCCATCATAGACCATGCTCACAGTGAGCACCAGGGATTCTAAGCACTAAATCTCATACCCTTCAGTAACTTCTGTGCCACTGAAAAAGTTTGACAGGCACCAGTCAGCCAGGCACACTTACCCTAAAGCCCCAAGCAGCCAAAACCTAGCTGGAAGTACTCCTGGGAATTTTGGGAGAGAATCTTCTTGGGAGGTCAAAAGCTCACCAGAGTCAGGTGTGCAGCTGATCCTGTGGACTCCAAAAGCACATATATACACCCACTTTAGACTCCAGTGCCTGCCCATGTGGAATGCCCTTTTAGTTTTCAGACACTAGAAGGATCCATTGTATTTGAAGCTTTCAGTGAGCAAACTGGGGCTCCTTTTTAGGTGGGTGGGTTGCTCAGCCTTTTGCTTGCATCTTCCAAGTATGACTTGAAGTCTGGGCTACTTTGAGAACCTGGTCTGTGGCTATCTTCTCCCCAGGTTCTATTTGAAATGAGGTGTCTTTCCCGAGGTTTCATAGCACTGGGAATTCCTGCTGTATATTGAGCCCATCTTGGGACAGGAATTCCTATTTGAATAGATGGAAAAATTTCAGTAATTGTTTGTGATGACTGTAGAAATTTCTGCACATGATGTTTGCAGAGAAATATATATTTGAAAGTGGGTAAGTGGGGCATGAAGCAGTGTATATGTAACTAGAAGGAAAAACAGAAAAATAAGAACACATGAGTGTGTGGCAATTCACATGACCTCTAAGTAAATATATGGATTGAATTAACAGCACAGTGTCTGATATTAGAAATGTAATTTTTACCAACTTCATTGAAGTTACTCATTAATGTAAGCTAGGAATATGATGCTGAGGAAAAGTAGATACTTTATGTTATTTGTTTTTCTTAATCATTCACTTTGTTTTTTTGAAATATGGTGCTTTTTTGTGTGATGTTTTTAATTTTTCAATAAATTTAAAATAAAATGAGATAAAACAAAAAAGTAGTAAAAAAGTTAACATTGAATAAATAATCATATTGACATCACCATACATTTCTGCTAGACATACCCAAAATCCAGAAGCTCAATCTAATCATGAACACGTGTGCAATAAGTGCAAATTGAGGAATGGTCTATAAAATAGTTCAACACTCTTCAAATATGTCAAGATGAAGGAAAAAAGATATACATTTGGATTAATGTGAATATACATACCTGAAAACAGAATGCAATAAATGATATGAGACTGGACCTGTTAGTTCTTTATTTCTTTTTCTTCTTTCCTTTCTATAATTATAATTATTATTATTGATTTTGCATGCAATAAAGGACATTATTGGGGCAATTGGGCATATGGATAAGGCCAATAGATGAGATACTAGTACTACACAAAGTTAATTTTCTGATTGTGAGAATATTTCTGTGAATATGTAAGAGAATTTCTTTATTCATAGATGAAATGCTACAAGAATATATAAAGATAGAAACTTTTTGTTTATACATTAATATCCATGGTTGAGAAAAATGAGATATTATCCACAGAAAATAAAGCAAATATTAACTAGGTAAAATAATAAAATAATATACATCAATATCTAATGAGGTGGATGCCCTCCTCGTGAAGGCAGACTGTCAGCTAAGGGTGAACTTACAATGATCTGCCTTTCATTGGATTTGCAAAGAATGTTCAGAATCAGTGCCACCTTGAGCTAATCTATTGGATATGAGCACATTTGTGATCAGATGGGCTGGGAAAGTCTTCTTGAAATTTGCTTTGTTCATAACTTTGATTTCAGAGGCTGAACAACCAATGGACCCATCTGGGTGCTCTGTCTCCAAGGGCAGCACCATTTTTAAGAGGCATGCAGGGTGGGCTTTCACAGTTTCTAGGGAAAACTCTCAGTTTCAGGGCCAGGGGAGGCTGTCTCCCAGAGCAGGAAATTCCCTAGGTCTCTTTGAAATTCTTGGATCAAGGACAAAATATTCCATGGACTCCAACATTCCTGCCTTTTGGTAGTCCACTCCCCTCTCCCAAATTATGCCTCCACCCCACTTTAAACAAATACCACAACAGGTCATCACCATTTTGGCACTGCATCACTAGGCATCCTTGAAAGTCAGTCAGCATTTATGCCCAGAGACCTCTGGCAGGCACAAAACACAGCAGCAATCCCTGGCATTAAGACTGCTAGGGAAACAAACATCATTTCATGTATAAACTGTGGACAGGGCAGACACATCCCAGGTCCTGAAAGCTTCCTTATTATCAAGCAGTTTCTTGGAATGCACATGCACACGCTCCATCACAACACTGTTCACAGTGGGGACCATTGATGCCAATGCCAAACCTCAAATCCATCTTAATTTCAGAGACATTGTAAAAGTTGGGCAGGCCCCAACTTGGCCAGGCAGACGTATCTTAAAGCCCAAGAATCCAAAACTGCCAGGAATTCCCCTTGAGAACTTGGGGAGATGTGATTTGGAGAATCAAAAGCTCACCAGGATCAGAGGTGTAGCTGATCCTGTGGGCTGTAGAAGCATCCCCATACAGTCACTACAGACTACTGAGGCCCCAATTCCTCCTACCAATATCTGCCCACATGGAGTGCCCTTTAAATTTTCAGTTCACAGAAGGAGCCATTGTATTTGAGGTTTACCTTTGCAATCTGGTGCTCCTTGTTATGTGGGAAGGTGGCTTAGCGATTTCATATGTGCCTCTCAAGGAATCACCTGAAATCAAGGCCACTTTGAGAACCTGGTCTGAGGCTGTCTTCTCCCCAGGTTCTAGCTGAAATGAGGTTTCTTTTCCAAGGTTTCTCAGCACTGGGAATTCCTGCTGTGCATTGGACACCTCTTAGGATAGAAATTCCTATTTGGATTGATGGAGAAGTTTCCATAACTGTTGGTGTTGGTTGTAGTAATTTCTGCACATATTGTGCAGCAGATAAATAAATATTTGAAAGTGGGTAAGTGTGAAGTGATGTATATATAACCAGAAGGAGGACAGTAATATAAGAAATATAGGAGTGTGTAGCAATACACATAATCCACAACAAAATATATGGCATGAATTAATGGTACATTTTATAATATAGGGAATGTAATTTTAATCAACTGCATTGAAGATGCCACATTAATGCAAGGTAGGAACATGATGCTGCAGAAGAGTAGTTACTATGGGTATTTTGTGTTTCTTAACCATTTGCTTTGTTTGAAATATAGTGTTTTTTTTCTTTGCATGATGTTTTTAATTTTTCTATAGAGTTAAAAATAAAATCAAATAAGACAAAAAGCAGTAAAAAATTAACATGAACACACTGATGGCACCATGTATTTCTGCCATTAATGCCCCAAATCCAGAAGCTTAATCTAATCATGAACAATTATGGAATAAATGCAAATTGAGGAACATACTATAAAATGATTCTTCAACACTCTTCAAATACATTAAGATGAAGGAAAAAAAGATATGTATTCAGATTACTGTGAATATATATACCTGACAACAGATTTCAATGTATGATAAGGATTAGAGTTGTTTGTTTTTTTCTTTTTCTTCCTTCAATTCTATCATTTTTATTATAAAGGTTTTGCTTGCTACAAAGGACATTATTGTGGTAATTGATGAGATATGGATCAGGCCTATAGATGAGATACTATTACTACACCAAGATTAATTTTCTGATTGTGAGAATATTTCTGCGAATACATATGAGAAATTCTTTGTCACAGATGAAATGCTACAAGAATATATAAAGATAGAAATATTTTGTTTAGGTGTTAATGTCCATGGTTGAGAAAAATTAGATTTTATCAACAGAAAATAAAGCAAATGTTAACTTGGTGGAAATAAAAATAAATCAACTTCAGATGAGGTAGTTGCCCTCCTCATGAAGACAGTGGTTCAGATCAGGGTGAACTTAGACTGAATGGATATTCACTGGATTTGCAAAGAATGGTCATGATCAGTGCCACCTGAAGCTAAACTATAGTGCATTAGCACATATGGGATCAGATGGGCCAGGGAAGTCTTCTTGGACTTTACTTTGCTAATGACATTTATTTCAGAGGCTGAACAACCAATGTGTCCCATCTGGATGCTCTGTCTCCCAGGGACAGCACCATGTATAAGGGGGATGTGGGGTGGGGTTTTACAGTTTCCAGGTGAAAACTCTAAGTGCCTAGGCCAGAGGAGGGTGGCTCCCAGAGCAGGAAATTACCTGAGGGCTCTTTAAAATTCTTGGACCCAGAAACAAACAATATTCCAAGGACACCATCATTCCTGCCTTCTGGGAGTCCCCTCCCCTCTCCCAAAGTATGTCTCCAACCCCTTTCAAAACTAATACCACAACAGGTCATCACCATTTTGTTACTGCATCAGCAGTCTCCTCTGAAAGTCAATCAGTATTTAGGCCCAGACAGAGACCTCTGGTGGGCACAAAGTCAACAGCAAACCCAGCTTTAATACAGCCTGGGAAACCAACATCATTGCAGATAGACTTTGTGGACAGTGCAGATTCATCCCAAGTGTCAAAACCTTCCATGGTATCAACCAGTTTCTCCAAATGCACATGCACATGGTACACTGCAGACCCCATGCACAGTGAGCACCATGGTTACTAAGTGCCAAACCATCAAATCCACTGGAAACTACTGTGCCATTGAAAAAGCTAGGCAGGCCCCAACTCAGCCAGCTGCAATGATATTAAAGCCCCAAGCAGCCAGAAGCTACCAGGACATTCCCCTGGGAATTTGGGGGTATGATCTTGGGAGAGTCAAAAGGTCACAAGGAACAGGTGTGCAGCTGATCCTGCACTCTGCAGAAGCATCCCCATAAAGCTACTTCAGACTTCTGGGGCCCCAATTCCTCCTACCAATGTCTCCCCATGTGGTGTGCCCTTTAAATTCTCAGGTCCCAGAAGGAGCCATTGTATCCGAGGTCTTCACGTAGCCACCTGGTGCTCATTGTTAGGTGGACAGTTTCCTCAGAGCTTGCACCTGGACCTTCCAAGGAAGTGCCTGAAATCTAGGCTGCTTTGAGAACCTGGTCTGAGGCTGACTTCTCCCCAGGTTCTAGATGAAATGTGGTTTCTATCTGCAGGTTTCTTAGTGCTGGGATTTACTGCTTTACATTGGGCACCATTTGGGACAGGAATTCCTATTTGGATTGATGGAAAAGATTCAGTAGCTGATGCTGTTGATTGTAGCAATTTCTGCACATGATGTTCAGCAGAGAAATATATATTTGAAAAGTGGGTAACTGGGACATGAATTAATGTATATGTAAATAGAAGGAAAGACAGGAAAATAAGCATAGGAGTGTGAAGCAATACTCATGACTCAGAAGAAAATACATGGCCTGAGTTAACAGTACCGTTTATAATATTAGAAATGTAATTTTAATCAACTGCATTTAAGATACCACATTAATGCAAGCTAGGAATATGGTTTTACAGAAGAGTTGTTTCCTTAGGTTATTTATTTTTCTTAATCATTTGCTCTGCATTGTTTGACATGTGATTTTTTGTTGACTGTGTGATATTTTTAATTTTTCAAGAAAGTTAAAAATAAAATGAAATAAAACAAGCACTACAAAGTTAACATTGAATAAATAATCACAATGTCATCACTATACCTTTCTGCCATTCCTGCCATCCAGAAACTCTATCTAATCATGAACAAATATGGAATAAATGCAAATTGAGAAAGATTCTATAAAAATGATTCTTCAACACTCTTCAAATATGCCAAGATGAAGGAATAAAAGATATATATTCAGATTAATGTGAATAAATATACCTGACAGCAGAATGAAATATATGATATGAGACTGGACCTGTTAGATTTTTTTCTTCCTTTATTTGTATCATTATTATTATTATTAAGGTTTTTCTTGCTATAATGGATATTATTGGAATAATTGTTGAGATATGGATAAGGCCTATAAATGAGATGCAAGTACACCAAGGTTAATTTTCTGATTGTGAGAATCTTTCTGTGAATACATAAGAGAATTTCTTTGCTCTTTGATGAAGTGCTACAAGAATAAAGATAGAAACATTTTTATGCACTAATATCCATGGTTGAGAAAAATTAGATATTATCAACAGAAAATAAAGCTAATGTTAACAGTTGAAAGAAAATAAAGTAAATCAACTATAGATGAGGAGTGTGCCCTTCTCATGAAGGCAGAGGGTAAGATCAGGAAGAAATTACACTGATCTTCCTTCACTAGACTTGCAAAGAATGTTCAGAATCAGTGACACCTGGAGCTCATCTATTGGTCATCAGCACATTGAGGGTCAGATGGACCAGGGAAGGGTTCTTGGAATTTACATTGCTAATAACATTGATTAGAAGCTGAGAAACCAATGTGCCCCATCTGGGTGCATTGCCGTCCCAAGACAGCACCATATATAAAGTTGATGCAGGGTGGGCTTTCACATTTTCTAGGTGAAATATCTCAGAGTCAGGGCCAGGAGTGCCTGGATCCCAGAGCAGGAAATCCCCTTAGGACTCTTTCAAATTCATGGCCCTAGAATGGAAGAATATTACATGGACACCATCATTCCTGCTTTCAAGGAGTCACCTCCCCTCTCCCAAATTATGCCTCCAAACCACTAAAAATTAATAACACAACAGGTCATCATCATTTCACCACAGCATCACTGGACTCACCTGAAAGTCAGCATATATACCCAGAGAGAGACCTCTGGCAGGCACAAGATTCAGCAGCAAACCCAGGCATTATGACAGCCTGGGAAACAAACATTATTTCAATTAGAACCCATGGACACGGCAGACTCATCCCAGGTGCTGAAAGGTTTCTTAGTATCAAGCAGTTTCTTGGAATGAGCATATCCATGCCCAATCATAAAACCTGCACACAGTGAGCCCCAGGAATGCTAAGTATCAAACCTCCAATCCATCAGTAATTTCTGTGTCATTCTAGAAGATAGGCACTGTCCAACTCAGTCAGGCACACATATTAAAGCCCCAAGCAGGAAAAACCTATAGGAAGCCCCCTGAGAATTTTGGGACAGAATCTTCTTGGGAGAGTCAAAAGCTCACCAGGATAAGGTGTGCAGTTGATCCTTTAGACTGCAGAATCATCCCCACAGAGCCAATTCAGATTACTGGCTCCTCAATTCTTCCTACCAATGTTTGCCCACATGGAGTGGGCTTGAAATTTTCAGAACCCAGAAGTTGCCATTGTATTTGAGGATTTGTCTTAGCAACCTGGTGCTCATTGTTAGGTGGGCAGGTGGCTCAGAGCATGTGCATATGCCTTACAAGGAACTCCCTGAAATTTAGGAGGATTTGAGAATCTGGCCTAAGGCAATCTTCTCCCCATGTTCTAGCTGAAATCAGGTTTCTTTCCTGAGGTTTCTTAGTACTAGAAATTCCTGCTGAATATTGGGCAACTCTTGGGACAAAAATTCCTATTTTGATTGATGGAAATGATTCAGTAACTGTTGGAGAATATTGTAGCAATTTCTGCACATACTGTTTGGCAGAGTAATATATATTTTAATAGTGGTAAGTGGGACATGAAATAGTATATATGTGACTAGAAGGAAAGACAGGAAAATAAGAATCATAAGGGTGGTAGAATATGCATGACCCATCTGAAAATACATGGCCTGAATTAACAGTACAGTTTTTAATATTAGAAATGTAATTTTAATCAACTGCATTGAAGATACCACATTAATGCAAGCTAGAAACATGATGATGAGGAAAAGTTGTTACAGTCAGTTGTTTTTCTTAATCATTTGCTTTGTTTTGCTTGAAATATTATGTTCTTTGTTTGTGTGATGTTTTTAATTTTTCAATAAAGTTAAAAATAAAATGGAATAAAACAAAAATGTAGCAATAAATTAACATTGAATAAATAATCACACTGATGGCACCATACTTCTCTGCCATTCATGCCCAAAATCCAGAAACTCAATCTAATCATGAACAAATATGGAATAAATGCAAATTGAGGAAGTTTCTATAAAATGATTCTTCAACATTCTCCAAGTATGTCAAGATAAAGGAAAAAAGATATAAAGATTAATGTGAGTATTTATACCTGGAAACAGAATGCAATGTATGATATGGGACTGGATCTGTTACATTTTTTTTCTTTTTCTTACTTAATTTATATCATTGCTATTATTATTAAGGTTTTGCATGCTATAAAGGACATTATTGGGGTAATTGGTGAGATATGGATAGGGCCTATAGATGAGAAACTAATACTACACCAGGGTTAAATTTCTGATTGTGAGAATCTTTCTGGGAATATATAAGAGAATTTCATTGTTCTTAGGTGAAAAGTTATAAGAATATATAAATATAGAAACATTGTGTTTAAGCATTAATATACATGTTTGAGAAAAAATGAGATATCATCAACAGAAAATAAGGCAAATATTAACTTGGTGAAAAACTAAAATAAAATAAAAATCAATATTAAATGAAGTGGTTTCCCTCCTCATGAAAGCAGAGGGTCAGATCAGCATGAGTTTACACTGGTCTGCCTTTCAACTAGATTTGCAAAGAATGGTCAGAATCAGTGCCACTTTGATCTGATGTATTGGGCATCAACACATTTGGGAACACACGGGGCAGGGAGGTCTTCTGGGAATTTACTTTGTTAATAACATTGATTTCAGAGGCTGAACAATCAATGTGCCCCTTCTGGGAGCTCTGTCTCCCAAGGATAGAAGCATGTACCAGGGGGATGTGGGGTGGGCATTCAGAGTTTCTAGGGGAAATCTCCCAGTGTCATGTCCAGGGGAGGCTGGCTCCCAGAGCAGGGAATTCCCTTAGGGCCCTTTAAAATTCTTGGACCCAGTACCAACAGCATTCCATGTAAATCATCATTCCTGCCTTCTGGGAATCCCCTCTGCTTTCTGAAATTAGGCCTCCAAACCAGTCAAATGAATACTACAACAGGTCTTCACAATTTCAGCACTGCATCACCAGACTCTCTTCAAAGACAGTCAACATTTATGCCCATGCGGACATCTCTAGGGGGCACAAAATACAGCAGCACAACATGGCATTAAGACAGCCCAGGAAATAAACATTTCAGGAGAAACCCAAGGGCAGGTTGGACTCATCCCAGGTGCTGAAGTCTTCCTTGATATCAAGCATTATCTTACAATGCATGTGCACATGCCCAATAATGGATCCTGCTCACAGTGAGCAATAGGGTTAGTAAGCACAAAACCTCAAACCCATTGGTAACTTCCATGACATTGAAAAGTTAGGCAGGTCCCAACTTGACCAGGTGCACTTATCTTAAATCTCCAAGCAGCCAAAACCTACCAGGAATTCCTTGTGGAAGTTTTGCACACAATCTTCTTGGGAGAGTCAAAAGCTCACCAGGATCAGCTAATCTGGTGAGCTGCAGAAGCATCCCCATACAGCTACTTCAGATTGCTTGGGCCCCAATTGCTCCTACCAATGCCTGCCTATGTGGAGTGCCCTTTAAATTTTCAGACCCCAGAAAGAACCATGGAATTTGAGGCTTTCACTCAGCAACTTTGTGTTCAGTGTTAGGTGAGCTGGTGGTTCGGTGCTTGTGCATTTGTCTTTCAAGGAACCACCTGAAATGTAAGCTGCTTTGAGTATCTGGCCTGAGCCTGTCTTCTCCCCAGGTTCTTGCTGAAATGAGGTTTCTTTCATGAGGTATCTTAGAACTGGGAAATCCTGCTGAATACTGGGAACCTCTTGGGACAGGGATTCCTATTTGGATAGATGGAAAAGTTTGAGTAATTGTTGCTGTTGATTGTAGCAATTTCTGCACATAATATTTGGCAGAGAAATATATATTTGAAAGTGGGTAAGTGGGACATGAAATAGTGTATATGTTACCAGAAGGAAAGACAGGAAAATAAGAAATATAAGAGTGCATAGCAATACACAGACCTGTAAGAAAATATAAGGCCTGAATGAACAGTAGCATTTATAATATTAGAAATGTAGTCTTAATCAACTGCATTGAAAATACCACATTAATTCAAGCTAGAAACATGTTGCTGAGGAAGAGTAGTTAGTATAGATTATTTGTTTTTCTAAACCATTTGCTTTGTTTGTTTGAAATGTGTTTTTTTATTGTTTCTGTGATGTTTTAATTTTTTGATAAAGTTAAAAATAAAAGGAAAAAAGGAAAAAATTAGTAAAAAATTAACATTGAATAAATAATCACACTGATGACACCATACTTTTCTACCATTCATGCCCAAAATCAAGAAACTCAATCTAATCATGAACAAATATAGAATAAATGCAAATTGAGGAACATTCTATAAAGTGATTCAACACTCTTCAAATATGTAATGATAAATATATATTCAGATTAATGTGAATACATATAGCAAACAGAATGCAATGTATGATACTAGACAGGACTTGTTAGGTTTTTATTTTCTTTTTCTCCCTCATTTCTAAAATTATTTGTATTATTATTAAGGTTTTGCATCCTATAAAGAATATCATTGGGGTAATTGGTGAGATATGGATATGGCCTATAGATGAGATACTGGTACTACATCAAGTTTAATTTTCTGATTTTGAGAATCTGTGTACATATGAGAATTTCTTTGTTCTTTGGTGAAATGCCAAAAGAATATATAAAGATAGAAACATTTTATTCATTAATATCCATGGTTGACAAAAATGATATCTTATCAACAGAAAATAAAGAAAATGTTAATTGTGAAAAAAATAAAATAAATCAAATCCAGATGAGTTGGTTACCCTCTTCATAAAAACAGAAGGTCTGATCAGTGTGAACTTACACAAACCTGCCTTTCGCTGGATTTGTGAAAAATGGTCAGAATCAGTGGCACATGGAGCTAATCTATTGGGCATCAGCACATTTGGAATCAGACCTAGGGAAGTCTTCTTGGTCTTTACTTTACTAATAACATTGGTTTCAGAGGATAAACAGCAAATGTGCCCCATCTGTTTGTTCTGTCTCCCAAGGACAGCAACATATCTAAGGGGGGTGTGGTGTGGTTTTTCACATTTTCTAGAGGAAAACAGTGTCTAGGCCAAGGAAATTTGGTGGCCAAAAAAGGGAACACCCTTAAGGCTCTTTAAAATTCTTGGATCCATAAACAAACAATATTCTTGGGACACCATCATTCCTGCCTTCTGGGTGCCCCCTCTCCTCTCCCAAATTATGCCTCCAACCCACAAAAAACTAATACCACAAAAGGTCACCATCATTTTGGCACTGCATCACCTGGCTTCCTTGAAAGCCACTCAGCATTTATGCCTGTGCAGAGACTTCTCATGTGCAAAATAAAGAGCAGCAAACCCCAGCATAAGACAGCCCAGGAAACAAATATCATTTCAGGTAGAACCTGTGGACAGGGGGGACTCATCCCAGGTGCTGAAAGTTTCCTTGATATCAAGATGTTTCTTGGAATATGCATGTGCATGGCTCTTCAGGATCCCTGAGTATGACGGATGTTATGCACCAAACCTCAAATCCAATGGTAACTTCTGTGCCATTGAAAATGTTAGGCAGGGCCCACCTCAGCCAGCCACATTTATCTTAAAGCCCCAAGCAGCCAAAACTTTTCAGGAAATCCCCATGGGAATTTAGAGACAGAATCTTTTTGGGAGAGTAAAAAGCTCACCAGGATCAGGTGTGAAGCTGATCCTGTGGGCTGCAGTAGCATCCCTATATGGCTAACAAAGACTGCTGGGACCTCAATTCCTCCTGCCAATGTCTGCCCATGTGGGGAGCCCTTTAAATTTTCAGAGACCAGAAGAAGCCATTGGATTTTAGGATTTTGGTTAGCAACCTAGTACTCATTGTTAGGTGGGTGGGTGAACTCCAAGGAACTGCCTGAAAGGTAGGCCACTTTGAGCAGCTTCTCTGTGGCTCTCTTCTCCCCATTTTGTAGCTGAAATGAAGTTTCTTTCCTGAGGTTACTTAGTGCTTTGGATTGCCACTTTATTTTTGGGCACATATTGGGACAGGGATTCCTATTTGGATTGATGGAAATAATTCAGTAACTGTTGGTGTTGATTGCAGCAATTTCTGCACATATTGTTTGGCAGAGAAATATATATTTGAAAATGGGGAAGCAGGATTTTATGTATGTATATGTAATTAGAAAGAAAGACAGGAATATAAGAAACATGGATGTGTGTAGCAATACACATGACCCCTAAGAAAGTACCTCACCTGAATTAACAGTACAGTTTAGAGTATTAGAAAAGTAATTTTAATCAGCTGCATTGAAGATACCACATTAATGTAAGCTAGGAACATGATGTTGAGGAAGAGTAGTTATTTTAGGTTATTTGTTTTCTAAATCATTTGCTTTGTTTTCTTTGAAATATGATGTTTTTTGTTGTTTGTGTGATGTTTTTTTTTAATTTCTTGATGAAGTTAAAAAATGAAATAAAAATATAGTAAAAAAATTCACATTGAATAAATAATCACACTGACAGCACCATACTTTTCTGTCATTCATGCCCAAAATCCAGAAACACAATCTAATAGTATACAAATATTGAATAAATGCAAATTGAGGAATGTTCTATAAAATGATTCTTCAACACTTTTCAAATATTTCAAGATGAAGGAATAAAAGCTATATATTCAGATTAATTGAATATATACACTTGACATCAGAATGGATTGGAGCTGTTAGATTTTTTTCTTTTTCTTCCATTATTTCTATCATTATTATTATTAAGGTTTTTGGCAAAAAATGACATTATTGAGGTAATTGGTGATATATGGGTAAGGCCTATAGAGATACTAGTAATAGACAAAGGTTAATTTTCTGACTTTGAGAAACATTCTGTGAATACATAAAATGTCTTCATTTTTAGATAAAATGCTACAAGAATATATAAAGATAGAAACATACTGTTCATGAATTAATATCCATGGTTGAGAAAAATGAAATATTATCAACAAAAAATAAAGCAAATATTTACTTGGTGAAAAAAATATAATAAAATAAATCAACTTCACATGAGGTGGTTGCCCTCTTCATGAAGACACAAGGTCAGATCAGAGTGAACTTAAATTGACCAGTCTTTCACTGGATTTTCAAAGAATGATCAGAATCAGTGTCACCTGTAACTAATCTATTAGCCATCAGAACATTAGGGATCAGATGTGCCAGGGAAGTCTTCTTGGAATTTACTATGCTAATAACATGGATTTCAGAGGCTGAACATTGGTTGTTCAGCCTCTGAATGTGCCCCATCTGTGCTCTCTGTCTCCCAAGGACAGCATCATGTATAAGTGGAATGTGGATTGGACTTTCACAATTTCTATGGGGAAAATCTCAGTGTCAGGGCCATGGGAGGCTGGCTCCCAGAGCAGGAATTTCCCTTACAGCACTTTGAAATTCTTGGACCCAGAACCAAACAATATTCCATGGACACCATCATGCCTGCTTTCTGGGAATCCCCTCCAGTCTCCCAAATTATGCCTCCAACACACTCAAAACTAATTCCACAATTCATCACCATTTTGGCACCACATCACCAGACTTCCTTCAAAGTCAGTCAGCATTTATCTGCAGACAGAGACCTCTGGTGGGCACAAAATACAGCAGCAAACCCCAGAGTTAAGAGAGCCAGGGAACAAAAAATCATTTCAGGTAGAACCTATGGACAGGTTGGACTCATCCCATGTGCAGAAAGCTTCCTTGATATCAAGTGGTTTCTTGGAATACACATGCAAATGCCCCATCAAGGACACTGCTTACAGTGAGCATCACAGATGCTAAGCACCAAACCTCAAATCCATCAGTATCTTCTGTGTCATTGAAAATGTTGGGCAGGCCCCAGCTTGGCCAGGTGCATTTATCTTAAAGCCTCAAGGAGAAAAACCTACCAGAAAGTCCCACTCAGAACTTTGGGACAGAATCTTCTTGGTAAATTCAAAAGCTCACAAGCATCTCATGTGCAGATGATCCTGTGGGCTGCAGAAGCATCCCCCATTCCCATATAGTTACTTCAGACCCTGTGGCCCCAATTCATCCTACCAATGCCTGCCCATGTGGGTGGCCCTATACATTTTCAGACTGCAAAAGGAACCATTCTATTTGATGATTTTGCTTAGCAACCTGGTGCTCATTTTTAGGTGGGCGGGTTGCTTGGTGCTTGCACACATGCCTTCCAATGAACTGCCTGAAACCTAGTTTGCTTTGAGAACCTTGTCTGAGGCTGTCTTCTCCTCAGGTTCTAGCTGAAATGAGGTTTCTTTCTTGAAGTTTCTTAGCACTGGGAATTCCTACTGTAATTGGGCACCTCGTGGGACTGAATTCCTATGTGGATTGATGGAAAAGAGTCAGTAACTGTTGGGTTAATGTATCAATTTCAGCACATATTGTTTGGCAGAGAAATATATATTTGAAGGTGGGTAACTGGGACATGAAGTAGTGTATATGTAACTAGAAGGAAAGACAGGAAAATAAGAAACATAGTAGTGTGTAGCAATACCCATGATCCATAAGAAAATAAATGGCCTGAATTAACAGTACAGTTTATAATGTTAGAAGCATAATTTTAATCAACTGCACTGAAGATACCACATTAAGACAAGCTAGTAACATGATGCTGTGGAATAGTAGTTGCTTTATGTTAATTGTTTTTCTTAATCATTTGCTCTGTTTTGTTTAAAATATGTTTTTTTTTGTCCTTTGTGTGTTTTTAAATTTTTTATAAAGTTAAAAATAAAATTAAATAAACCAAAAATTGATTTAAAAAATTGAGTAAATAATCCCGCTGATTGCACCACACTTTTCTGCCATTCATGTCCAAAATCCAGAAATTCAGTCTAATCATGAACAAATATTGAATAAATGCAAATTGAAGAACATTCTATTAAACAGTTCTTCAACACTCTTCAAATATGTCAAGATGAAGAAAAAAAGTTATATATTTGGATTAATGTGAACATATATACCTGAAAACAGAATAATATGTATATGAGATTGATTTCCTTTTTTTCTTCCTTCATTTCTATCATCATTATTATTAAGGTTTTCCTTGCCATAAAGGACATTATTGGGTTAATTGGTAATATAAGGCCTATAGATGAGATACTAGGACCAAACTGTTCTGGTTTGCTAATGCTGCCAGAATGCAAAACATCAGAAATGGATTGGCTTTTATAAAAGGGGGTTAATTAGGATACCCAGTTACAGTCTTAAGGCCATAAAGTGTCCAAGGTAATACATCAACAATTGGGTACCTTCACTGGATGATGGCCAATGGCATCCAGAAAATCTATTATTTGGGAAGGCACGTGCCTGGTGCCTGCTTGTTCCCAGGTTGCATTTCAAAATGGCATTCTCCAAAATGTCTGCATCAGCTTCCAATGGCCATCTTCAAAATATCTCTCTCATCTACAGCAGTGAGCTCCTTGTGTCTGAGCTTATATAAGGCTCTAGTAAACTAATCAATGTCCATGCTGAATGGGCATGGCCACACCTCCATGGAAATACTGAACAAATGAGTTCCAACCTAATCCAAACTAATACATCTGCCCCCACAAGACTTCATTAAAGAATATGGCTTTTTCTGGGAGACTTAATATATACAAACCAGCACATTCCACTACCTGGACCCCAGAAAAACATACTCTTTCCAAATACAAAATAGATTCATCCCATTACAATATCACAAAAACTTAAATCATTTCAGTAACAATATGTAAGTACAAGATCCCATCAAAATCATTTACAACCCATCCCCACTGGCTAGTTGTCCATGTTGTGGCACTGAGACCCCCCACACCCCTGCAAACATGGTGCTGCACATGACATACAGTGTGAAGATCATCCGCAGCCTGCTTGCAGCCTCAGCACCTGTCACATCCTGCCCACTGCTGCCATGGGGGCTGGGGATGGTGCCATTCAGAAAATGCACACTGGCCCCACTCTGCTTTTGATGCAGAAATTCACAGACAAACATGAATGGATAACAACAGAAAATGCTAATAGAACAGTGGGAATCAGCAATTTTGCGCAGGAAGCTTTGGGAGATGTTTACTGTAGTCTACCTGTGGTTGGGAAAAAAAAATAAACAAACAAGAGGAGTTTGGTGCTTTGGAAAGTGTGAAAGCTGCTAGTGGACTTTGTTCTCCTCTATCAGGAGAAGTAACAAAAATTAATGAAGCTCTTGCAGAAAATCCAGGACTTGTCAACAAATCTTGTTATGAAGATGATTGGCTGATCAAGATGACACTCAGTAATCCTTCAGAACCTGATGAACTAATGAGTGAAGAAGAATATGAAAAATATATAAAATCTATTGAAGAGTGAAAATGGAACTCCTAAATAAACTTGTCTGAAACAGTATAATCCAGCAATATTTTGAATTACTGTTGGATAAAAATTTATAGTAGCAACTTTTAGCAATACCATAGGAAAACACAAACTACTTTATCCAACTGTGCTATTGAAAGAAAATACCCCTTAACTTTCTAATGATAGCAGGTAAACACAGTTTGCATCTTTTTCATATCACCCAGTGATTTAGACCAGGATCTAGTTATTATTTTCAGAATCCATGAAATTATTAGAAGTAAAAACTACTTGTAAAAATTATGTAATTCACAGATAAGATTGTGATCATAAGCCTTACATAATATTGCAATTTGTTTACTTCAATCCCTGTATTTGGATTTAATGATAGTTTCACCAGAAATAACTGGGAGAGGATATAAGTTTTTGTTAGTTATACAGTGTCAGCTGAGAAACAGTACTATCTTAATTTTGCAATGTACCGCATTTGCTCTTCCTATTTTCATACAATGTAGCAACAGCATTGCAGCAAAATAAGAAACCCTTTAATAACAATAAAACATTCAGATTCTCCATTAAAAAATCAGTTACAGGTCTGGTCTGTCCAAAAGCAAAATTCCCCTATGGTTGTGGACCTGTGAAACTTAGAACAAGTTATCTGCTTCCAATATAACAAAGGAGGGACAGTCATAAGATGAACATTCCCATTTCCATAAGTAGAAACCAAAAGGAAAACAGGGTGAACAGGACCAAAACAGTTCCTAAAACCCAGAGGGCAAACTCCATTAGATTTCAAACTCCAAGAGTCATTCACAGAATGAAAGTGTATCCTTGGGGCTTGAGACAGTGGAAGTCCAACCCTTTCTAATGGCTTTCCTTACAGCCCTTTTCTCTCCAGATGCTTGGGTGAGTGCTCCAACATATCCACACATTGGGGAGACCACCTACATCTCAGACCCACCCTCCTCAAACATCAGGGTGCCACCTGGATTCTGCACCTCTGGGACAAAGGCTCTATCCTCTCTGAACAGTGGACTGGCAGCCAGGCTCTCCCCAATCCCTGAGGAATGTGCTTCACATTCTCTGAGGCCTGGGGTGGCAACACTCTTCCTAAGCATCAAAGCAGAATTCCTGCCCTCGTCCTCCAGAGCAAACTCACCCTTTCCATGTTTGTGGGCTGCTCCATTCTCCCTGCCTGAGTCATTGAATCCAGACCTCAATCTCCATGCCTCTGTGTTTGAAGAAATATTTCCTTCAATTTGTCCCTTCTCCAGTCCAGACCAGCCATGGCTCTGGCTATAGAGCTCTCTCAAAAATCTTGTTGGATTGGCATGAAGTTTACATGGGTCAAAACCATCAGACAATAGGACTTTCCACAGATCCTTTCTGGATAACTCCATTTCCAATCCTGGCTTGTACTGAATTGGTGGTTGGATTCCATGTTTGGTTAAATCCTCTTGTGGGTCTATAGACTCTGGGGTCTCACTTTCTGGAAGCCTGGAATTTTCCAAACTATCAGTTTCTGGTTTCTTTGTACCCAAGTGTTCATTTCTCAGCTTATCTTTGTCCTCTCACATTATACTATAAGCTGCAAGGAGAAGCCATATTATCTACAACTTTTAGTTTTGAAATCTCATCAGCCAGGTAGCCCAGCTTGTTGCTCTCAAATTCTTCCTTCTATCTGACACCAAGATTCAATTTTGCCAAATTGTCTGCCACTATAAAATAAGGATCACCTTCTTCCCAGTTTGCAATGACACTTATAATATTTCTGTTCAAGGCCTCATACAAAATATTTTTAGAGTCCACATTTCTACCAACAGTCTCTTCAAAGCACCCAGGACTTTTCTATCAAGCTCCTCACAATTCTTCCAGAATCTTCCCCTTATCCATTTGAAAACCCATTTCAACATGTTTGCTATTTGCAAACTCAGCAGCACCAGCACCCCACTTCTTTGGTACAAAAATCCGTTTCCTAATGCTGCCAGAATGCAAGATACCAGAAATGGATTGGCTTTTATAAAAT